>NW_028261385.1:117419610-117679610 GCF_051295495.1 Thamnophis sirtalis | reverse complement strand
CCCCTGTAGTGGGGAGGGAATGTGGATTTCATAGTATCCTACCCCTGGAGTGGGGAGGATTTGGGGGATTTCATAGTATCCTTCCCCTGGAGTGGGGAGGAAATGTAGATTTCATAGTATCCTTCCCCTGGAGTGGGGAGGAATTGGGGATTTTGCAGTATCCTACCCCTGTAGTGGGGAGGGAATGTGGATTTCATAGTATCCTTCCCCTGGAGTGGGGAGGAATTGGGGATTTTGCAGTATCCTACCCCTGTAGTGGGGAGGAAATGTGGATTTCATAGTATCCTACCCCTGGAGTGGGGAGGATTTGGGGGATTTCATAGTATCCTTCCCCTGGAGTGGGGAGGAAATGTAGATTTCATAGTATCCTTCCCCTGGAGTGGGGAGGATTTGGGGGATTTCATAGTATCCTACCCCTGTAGTGGGGAGGGAATGTGGATTTCATAGTATCCTACCCCTGGAGTGGGGAGGATTTGGGGGATTTCATAGTATCCTACCCCTGTAGTGGGGAGGGAATGTGGATTTCATAGTATCCTTCCCCTGGAGTGGGGAGGATTTGGGGATTTCATAGTATCCTTCCCCTGGAGTGGGGAGGAATTGGGGATTTTGCAGTATCCTACCCCTGTAGTGGGGAGGAAATGTGGATTTCATAGTATCCTACCCCTGGAGTGGGGAGGATTTGGGGGATTTCATAGTATCCTTCCCCTGGAGTGGGGAGGAAATGTAGATTTCATAGTATCCTTCCCCTGGAGTGGGGAGGATTTGGGGGATTTCATAGTATCCTACCCCTGTAGTGGGGAGGGAATGTGGATTTCATAGTATCCTACCCCTGGAGTGGGGAGGATTTGGGGGATTTCATAGTATCCTACCCCTGTAGTGGGGAGGGAATGTGGATTTCATAGTATCCTACCCCTGGAGTGGGGAGGATTTGGGGGATTTCATAGTATCCTTCCCCTGGAGTGGGGAGATTTGGGGATTTCATAGTATCCTACCCCTGGAGTGGGGAGGAAATGTGGATTTCATAGTATCCTTCCCCTGGCAGGCTAGGAAATGGAATGAACGAGGGGGCAGGCAGGGGAGGGAAACGGAATGAATAAGTGGCCAGGCAGGCTAGGAAATGGAATGAACGAGGGGGCAGGCAGGGGAGGGAAACGGAACGAATAAGTGGCCAGGCAGGCTAGGAAATGGAATGAACGAGGGGGCAGGCAGGGGAGGGAAACGGAATGAATAAGTGGCCAGGCAGGCTAGGAAACGGAATGAACGAGCGGGCAGGCAGGGGAGGAAACGGAATGAATGAGCGGGCGGGCGGGCAGGCGAGGAAACAGTCCAGCGGATGGAGCAGAAGCAGCCCCGGGGCTCCGCTGCCGCTCCCCGCATTTTTCTGGACGGCGTCTCGCAGGAAGGAATCCCCTCCTCCTCCAACAGGCAACAGCACTGCCGGATCCAGTTGTAGACTCGAGTATAAGCCGAGCCGGCTTTTTTCAGCCCAAAAAGTGGGCTGAAAAACTCGGCTTATACTCGAGTATATACGGTAATATTCTGAATGTTACGAAATCAGCTACCTTCAGCTTTTCACATCAGCTTTTCTTTTCTTTCACGTTTGTGTACCTTTAAATTACCAGGGAAATTTATTTCATATACCATGTTGGTAGGCCCAGAATGACAGGATATGATTTTTGTTTGGTTAGAGAGAGGTCTGAATTAACAGAATTAATTGTTTAATATGCTGCCATAAAGTTAACTATATGCCATAAAGTAGATTATAGAATACAATGTGTGCTCGTGACATGTGAAATATTAACTCTAGTGGTTTTCCCCAGATTGTTTACCAGTGCAAGTTTTAATTTTGTGTTTCTGGAGGAACAGTGTATGCTGTGTTCATAAACATAATCCTTATCTTACTCCTTTTTTTAAAAATTTTAAGGGAAAGATAGAGAAAGATTTTGAGCAGTACATGCAATAAAAAACAAACCATTGACTAGATATTCAGGTTTGCTTGTAAAATCTGTCTCTCTCCCTTTTTAAAAATATTTTTATCCCGATGCACCCCAAGCAAAATCTTCCTTAATGACAGTGTGAAATGCCAGGAAGCACCCATCCACTGGAATCTTCTGCTGGCTGTGGAGTTGCTGGAAATCTTGCAATAACCATCATCATTGTTTCTATAGTAGAAGGAGGAAATGCTTCTCCAAGAAACATTTTGGGATTGTCATCATATATCACCTCATCAATATATAGTATGGAGCTGATGGATCTGTTTTATATTCCTTTTGATGGATAAGTGGTATCTGGTGTACCATTCCTATACTGTCCTCTCCAACTCCATCCCCCATTTGTATCCTGCAGTCCTATGGATGTGGAGAATAAATTATATTTAATTTCCCAGGGCCTACTTCCCTGGCATTAAGTGCAGAGCTACGTCCTCTGTTTAATTGTGTTCTAAAGAGCAGGCTGCTGTGCTATTTCAATGAGTATACTTTCAACTTCATTGTTCTGCTGCTGTTCTTTGGAGGCAAAACATTCTCATCAACGAAGAGCAGGAAGATGCATTATTAATAGGTAGCACAGAGGCTTGCATGAAAATCAAGAGGTTGAGTTATATAATAATCAGTAGATTGTTTGCTGTATAAAAAGCCACTAGATCTGCTTTGGTCTTTTCTGCCAAGAGGTTAGAATGTGTGGTACAAGAAATGCTTTTCTTTTAATCTCATCTCATAACATCTTAATTATTTAGAAGTGAATGAGAAAAAAATGTGTTACATAAATCCTTTCTTTTCTTAAATATACAGATAAAGTATCACTGAACTCATGGACATGCATCTCTGAGTAGTTGACAGAAATGATCTGACATTGCCTTCTTCTTGGGACATTTATTTTCAACTTTCCAGATTAGCCTATAGCCTTGCTAATATCCCATTCAAGGATTAACCTGGCCTGACTACCAGGGGTGGGTTTCAACCAGTTCGCGGCGGTCCCTGTGAACCGGTTGGTCGCCGAACCTGGAAATAAGTAACTTCCGGGAACGGCGAAGGGTGCGCCCACCCGCCCGCGGTCCTTACCCGGTTTTGACGAGTTCTGCACTTCCACGCATGCGCAGGACACATACAGCGCCTGCGCGATCGTCCAGGAGCAGCTGGAGCGTCGTGCAGATGCTAGTACGCATGCATGCACTGCGCGCGTGCACGAGGACGCCGCCGGCCCCGTTCCAACCGAACCGGTTGGAACGGGGCGAGAAACCCACCCCTGCTGACTACTTAGCTTTTTGAGATCATACAAGGTTTACTAAGTGCTGTCACAAGTGGAGCTTTTAACAATCTGCTCTTTTGGCTGGAATCATAACAGGAAACCAAATTGACTAGAAACCGGAGGCATTCCTGTTAGGTATAATGACGACGACTAAATATAAAAAAGAGACTCTATATCTAATTTTACATATAATGACTGCATCTAGGATTGCATTCGCTCAGAGATGGACAAACAAGTCAACATCAAATGAATGTGAAATAATAAGAAAGATTCTGGACTGTGCTGAGATGGACAAGTTAACAAAAGAAATTCAGGGAAAGGAAGAGGCAGAATATTATCTGGTATGGGGAAAATGGTACAGGTGGTTGGAGGAAAGAAATAAAGATTAATGACAAGAACCTAAGAAAGATAATAATTATAAACCAAGGAAAATGTTACATATACATAAGAGGAACAAAGTCTGCCAGAGGCAGACAGCCAAAATATAGATAGATAAGTAAAAGATAATGAAACAAGAAAGTTAAAAATTGTGAAATTTAAGTGAAATATATTAGGAGGGAAAACATTGTAAATAAGAATGTACCACTAAAACTGCTATTACAAGAAGCTCAAGTGTGTTGTATAAATGTAGTCTATGTCTATGTCTTTGTATTTGAGTGTCTAAAAATAAAATTTAAAAAATCTGCTCTTTAGGTTTTTTTATATTCTAAAAATATATTTGTTTGCTTCTTTTTAGTAGCAAACCGGTGTAGAGATATTGTTTTAAAATATGGAAGCTCTTTTGTAGTTTGGAAAATTTGCACGGGCTTACCTACAAATCCTGGCCTCATCCCTGTTGCAAAAGGCAGATTCTAGATTCTCTAGAATGCTCTCCAATGCTTCAAGATCAAGTTTCTGAAACTCACCTTAGAAAGATTCGGTTTGAATACAAAAAGTTTGAGATTAAGTTCCGGCCACTCCAAATGGGACTGAGAAAGACAACAAGTCTACAACATGGAACCCTTTTTTTTTTTGGAACAAACAAGTGAATTGTCAGATGGACAATTGTCAGTGGACATGAAAAAAAAATGTCCAGCATTCCCTAAGTCTTCTGTACTGTGCAATAATGGTGAATATTTGTAGCTTGGATGTAGGAAGAGGGTGAAGGTTTGTTCTATGAGCTTGTGGGTTAGTTTCCAAACGTTTCATTACCAGGATAGGTAACATCTTCAGCAGAGTTTAAGGGATGTCAGTGTCAGTGTTCTCTGTTTATAAGGGCTTCAGGTATAGGTATATCAAGTGAGGGTTTAGTGATGGGTCAGCTGTGAGTCATCAGTGAGTCTTATGATGGATTTTGTGATTTGGATTTTGTCTTGCGATAAAGAGATTACATCAAGTCAATAGTCACTAACAAAGCATGGCCAGAAGAAAAAGTGGCTCCCCCCCCCCTTATAATTATATCCCATGTTGCAGATTTCCTCCTTTTCCTCTTGCTAGAAATTTCTTGCAGAAGCCCACAAAGATAGTCATGCAAAGACAAGCAAGACACTTTAAGAAATTCTGGACAAGCAGGTTTTATTAAGTCATATCCTCATAAATATATATTTACATAGAAAGGTCCCCTTTGTTTTTTCCTAGTAAAACAAGTAATAGAACTGGAAATGTTTCTATAATATAAAAATAAAGTGCTTCTCTTTCTGTAGAGGCTGATAGCACAAATGTTTCAGTTTATTTACAAGGTGATCGGCGCAATTTCATTGCTTTAACTCAGAAGCCAGTCTTGCTCAATTCAATGGGGTTCTTCCCAGGTGAGTTTATACTGGATTTTGTCCTAGAAAAGGATGTACCAGGGTATGAAGAGAGCCACTGAAAATTATACTTACTTCTGAACTGACATCTCTAGGATTGCACTAGCGATTTTTTCACTTTCAGGAAAATAATAAACAAATGCTCCTACAATTTATATGAGCACACATAACTTTTGGGAAGTATGTTTGCTCTTGGCTGTGATATGCCTTTCCCACTGATCCATTTTTAACACTGGATTGGAACAAATATGGCTACATTGAACGATACTGTAAAATAAATAATTCTGTAAAATAGCATTAGAGCCTGTGTCACAGAATGTCTAGCTTAAAAGATTTCAATTATTTGTCCGTTCATTATGTAGTATACCAGAAAAAAAAATGTTAACTAAAAAGCTACTTCCTTTCCACAATCTGTAAAGTCAACATTCTACTATTCACTATTTATTCTGTAGTTATCATTTGAAAAATATTTGAGCTCTTTCAAATATGCAGGCATTTTAGAAGTCATGTCAGTGTAGTATGTGCCTTCGAAGTGCTTTCAGACAATATAGATGATGATTCCGTAGAAGAGACTTGGTATTTTCCTGTAGAGAAGTAAAATGGTAAAAGTCTTGCTTAGTTATTAGATACAGTATAAAGCACAAAAGAGTTCCTAAGCCTAGTTGCCTTTAAACTGTTCTTTGAGCTTAAGAGGAAACCAAAGAAAACAAGAATAAGCCTGCATAAGACCATCAAAATTAAAATATGCAGATTCATAGTAAATTGTAAATAGTCCTCTTCAATTCTTAACCTGTCAGTTACAATTAACAACCCTTTTCAAATTGCATTCCAGTGTCACTGCCTGCCTTTCGAGTGTGACAGTATCAACCATATCTAGAAAATGCTCAAAGATAATGAAAATATCCACATCGCTTGCCTTATTGGCCACACACCAGGACCAATGGAAGAGTTATCATTGAAGAAGTTACCTGGTTGGGTAGCAAAACATCTGCAAGCAAACAACCAAGTTCAGAAAGCACCAAGGACCCCTCATGTCAAGGAGTCAGACCAGAGTTTTATTTTATTATCTTTAGCCGTTTTCCAGACATGATGACTGCAGTCATAAGACCCCTGACACCTCAGAGATCCTGAATAGATTGTACATTTAAAAGGAACATTTAAAAGGAACATTTAAAAGGAACATTTATATTGAATGTATTTACATAAATAACTGAGAAGGCAAATTGTATGTACATTTCAAGGTTACCAAGCCTAAAAATTGGACTAATTGGATCTTTAATGATTTAATGAAGTGTTTATGTTTTTAAAGGCAATTCCATAAACAGTCTAAGAATCCTTTAACAGTATAAGAGGAATTTGACTGGCTTATAAAATATATATTTGGAGGTTGAGCTGATAAAAAAAAAAATACAGAATAGCAACAATGGGAAATGTCACATTTTTTCATCACATACCTGTTTTACCAAACAAATTATTTAAACTTCTTGAAACAGTTGAATTGATAGAAAGTGCAGGAGCCGACATGCCTTGTGATGTTGACTGTAAAAGGGAAACATATACTAATAAAAAAGATATCAAAACATGTGCTTGTACATTTTTATTTTGCCAACCATATACACAATTAGAAATAAATCTCTCTCAAAACAACTGCTTTTATTTTCAAATCAGCATGGATTAATTAGTTTTCTTCATCTCCCAACTACAGAAATAAAGTGACAAAATCTTCTCATGATTCACTTGCCGAGGTGGAATGCTATCTTTGAATCTAAATCCACCATGCACTGCTCGAGCTAAAGCCAGATACTGTATAGCATGGCCCCTTTATCAACACAAGTCATTTTCTCCATGTAGGAGTATTTGATTCCACCCTTTATTTAGAATGAATATTACCTTTGAGTGTTGTGAACTCCACCTGCACCAAGAATATTTATTCCGTATAGCTTCTCGTACCTGTGTGTTTCATAGAAAATGAATCTTAATGCTTAATCATGTATGTAGTTGCATGTAATTTTATTGCGTAATTTTATTACACAATAAAACAATAAACCAAAACAGTAAATATCCTAAAATTGTGTTCTTACCTTCTTATCCCAGAGAGTTCCACCCAACAGAATGAATAATCCCTGAAAAATATTCAAAGATTGAAATTACATCTTTCAGCTCTCACACTACTATACAAAGTATTCAATACGACTGATTTCCCACGAGTATTATTACAGAGGAAAAAGTATGAAATATGAAGATTATGAACAAAAATAGCCCATTTCAGTGTACAGAAATTGCAAACAATCTAAGACAAAGTTTTAAAGGACTGATAACCAAAAGATTGATTCATACTAGAAACAAATTTTCAAAAAAGAAATGGGTGTTCTGATCACTCCCTGTGATCAGGGAGTGATCCCTGATCCCTCCCTGGAATATTCCAGGGAGTGATCCCTCCCTGGAATATTCAGAAACAACAAACTGTCTCAGGACACATAGCTAGGAATCAGGAAAGAGAACACGATTCCCCACAGTTCTCAAGATTCAGAGATCAGAAATGCTACTTTATTTGTTTATTTAACTTTACACATTCTGGATACCATGTAGTTCCGTCACTGATTTGTTTAGTTTGGCAAAGTATATGCCAATTAAAATCCACAGAGGTAATTATGATAATTTATTTTGCACAAGGTAGTTTGGCTTATTTCTATGCTAAACCAAAATTCAAGAAGCAGATAACTGAACTCATTCATTCAATTTATTCATTTATTAAATTTATTAAAATTTTATGCCACCTATCTCACTAATAAAATAACCCCGATGGCAAAAACTACTATTAGCGTTGCCATTTTCAAGAACAATGTGATTTTCCAGAAACTCGTGGTTTATTATAGGATGCTGATATCAATGACATCATTAGATTGCATGTTATGGAAAGAGCTGCTTGAATCACCCCTCAGTTTAGATTAAGTATGTATTATAACACAAAGAGATACCCAAAGAAAATATCGCTGATGTTTTTGACATCTAACTATTCCAAACAGCTGATATTATCAATCCACTTACCTGAAAGGCATTGAAAATAGTAAATAACATATGGAATATTTTGGGACTTCCTGGAACAACTGTGGCCAGTCCAAATCCCCAAGTAAGACCTAACAGTGGTGTCAGTACACCAATGCTCTTGGCAATTCGATACAAAGAACTCTTTTCTTCATTGATGGACTTTTCCCCAATTGAACGTCTTGATATTTTTGCTATAACCACAACAGTAACAATAGCATTAATAGCAACAACGATCATGGCAGGAATCACTAAGGCTAAGACGGCTTTGCTTTCCTCCCAGTTGAGAAAGCAGCTCTTTTTCCTTGTGTAAGAAGAATATGGAAGGGTGCTGGCTATTGTGATGGCTGCTATTATTAGAGGACAGATGTATCCCAAGCAGAAGCCAAGGGTTTTCATGATGGTTTTGCTTGCATTGTGTAGAAGAAAGACCAAGTGATAGAAGAGCATCAGTCCCAAAGCAAGCATCCAAAAGAAGACACAGAGGTAGAAATAGTGAACGAAAAAAGTTGCCACTATGCAAAGATTCCCCTCCACTGCATAATTTTGGTCATGTGTTGCAGCAACAACAATGAAGCAGATATCTGCACTCAAGAGAGAAACTGCAATGTTCAGAATACAAACATGGCGCATGTATGCAATTCTTGTTTTAGTGACTGATTTCCACACAACCAGTTCTATTCCAAGGCAAATAATCAGGCTGACTATAGAAAGGCTCAGGCCAATGTAAGTGATATAAGTCAGTTCATCCAGTGACGTTTCCTCATCGGGAGACATGAGCATGGCAAAGGAAGTTGTGTGATTGCAAGAGCAAATGACACTGTCCCCGTCATCCTTAGTTTCACAGCCCGTATCATCCCAGTCTCCTTCTTCTGCCAAACTGAAATTCCAAAAGACACATTGTGGATTGTTCGTGGACTTTTCACGCTTTCCAAAAGCCATTTTGATCTGGAAATCCTCATTTATTTGGGGATTTATTACTGTCGACATTACCAAACTATTTACCATTTCCTTTCTATACTGTGGAATGATACGTTCAAGTGTTGAATAAGCCACACTGACGATCGTGATTGATTTCTCAGTATCAAAATATGCACCCTCAATAAGCACACTTCCCATGAGGCCTGCAGACTGTGAAAAAGCAAAGCTGCTGTTATAACTGGAGGGATTGCTTTCGCCAATAACAGTTCCTTTGATTTGAAGACTTTTCTGTATGATTGAAGGAATAGATTGATTAATTGGTTGGAGTGATCCTAAAAATTGTTCTACCGAACCAAGTAATTGAGAACTCCCATTCTGTACATATTTCCAAGTTTCTGTTGGACTGGTGATAATAGATTCTACAGTAGACCCAAAGTTCTGGAAAAAAAGTAGGGGGGGGGATAATAACTCTTTTTAATTACCAGGTTGCATTAGAAAATCCTCTTCCTGTCAGTGTATCTCAATCCACTTACCAACTTCCAACACAAAGATCCTAGTGTTAAAGTCTAAAATTCTTCTAACACTTGAAATATGTTATTAAGTTCAGATATGATAGTACATTATAACAGTGTGGAATTATACAAAGGATTAGTCATTAACTTCTACTAGCATCAGCTAGGGATCTTATGAGTAAGGGTCTAAATAGTGATATTTAATCATTTCTCCATCAAAATTGGAACTTTGCTCTAATTTTCAGGTTATCACCAAACTCATCATGAATGTAACATGATCCTCCCCATCATTGTGTCATAGTTATTGTAATTTCAAATGCCCTACAATATTTCAAAAAGGAATATTAAATAGAAAGAATTATAAGCACAAAAATCCTATAGAGTGCTCTTACTTTGTCATCAGTCAGTCTCAGTCAGGGAGCTTTGACCCACCCAAGAAAACGTGTTTAGGCATCTGTACTATATGGCCCATCTATACTATATCTATATTCACGTATATGTGTCCATATGTAACCACCAGAAATAGCACTCCCAAAAAGGAAATGGCCAGAAAAAAAGAGAAAGAAATTATATTAAATCAGTTTGGGTTTTAGTAGTGTTGGCAGAGACCAACTGGGCAGTTGGGAAATTTTGGCTACAATACTGAAAAGAAGTTCAGGAGTCCTGGGTGGGAAAAGTTGGTTTAAAAGGTCATGAGGATTAGCTCCTTCTGTAGACAACTTAAGACTTTTCAAGTTAAAAAAAAGGGTGCTATTGTGTTTCTTATTCTGCTTTCGATACTGACACTAACACCGTTCGAGTAGATAGCAAGTAAAGTACCCCCAAGCCGTTTGCTACTTACTCCCATATTCTCTTCATTCGCCTCTACTGGTATGGTTGATACCAAAGTCAGGGTTTCAAGAACAGCATTTAGGTTTGCAGCAGACTTGTTTATTTCCGCCTGTGTCTGCTCGGTGGTTTCTTTCATTTTTTTAAGGAATGAGGGCAACTTCTCCTGGGAGTCTGGACTGGAGGCCAAAGACTAGAATTTGAATTAAAGACATGTTAAAGATAAATTAGATGGCATGGCTGGATCATCAGCTAAACTGAACAGTTTTGGCTGCTTGAAAAAAAAGTGCTGAATGTTGGGAACTCTGCTTGTGACATGGCAATGAAGACACATCACTTAAGTTTTTTCACAAGTTAACAATGTCCAGTTGCCACTCAATGGGATGAAGAGACATTCCACTTTGAAGAAGACACCATATTAATTTACCGTTTTCCCTTTTGGGGCTAAAGACCTTCTGCTAGAAGAGCAGGTAGCAGCTGGGGCCAGGGAAACCCTTGCACAAATTCATAGTGCCCACCAATTTCACCCATTCCTGGACTGGGAGATTTTGCTGATGGTCATTTCTGCCTTAGTCACCTCCCATTTGTTTATTGCAATGCATTCTACATGGGGTTGCCCTTGAGGACTATCCAGAACCTGCAACAGATCCAGAATGTGGCAGCACATAGTTTCGGATGCCAGATAGTTCGCCTGAAAATTCACCAGTACTGTGTGAGCTTCACTGACTCTCAGTTGCTTCTGGGTGCAATTCAAAGTGCTGGTTATTATCTCTAAAGCCTTGCATGACACAGGGGCAGATTATTTATGGGGGTACCTCATCCTGAAGGTATATATCTACAGTATCTTACTAGGTTAGATAGGAAGGGCATGCTTGAGGTCCTTAAATGTTGTCATCTGATACGATATGCCTTCTCAATGGTCACCCCAATTCTAAAAGGCTAGTGCCTACAATCTGAAGGATCCCTATCCTTTTAGCTTTCCTCCAATATTGAGTTAGAATGAGGGTTACCCCAGGAGGCTGTTTGGTCTGTCAACTGCAGAGATGGATGTTTTTGTTTTTAATATCTATTTTCTTGTTTTGAGACATTTGGATCATTTAAAGAGATAGGCAGTTATATAGGTTATGTAAATAAAAAATATCATTAATTAACCCTTTGAGAGAGTGTGGAAGTGGAACTATGTTTTTTAACTTTAATAATTCCACAGAGAGTCAGAAGGAAAAAGCTGAGCTCACCTGATCAACAAGACACAGACAATAGTCTAATCTAGGATAGAATTCCAGAATATTCTTCAAGAGAGTGGTGATATTTCTTGACATATGCAAATAGATATGTAAATATATTACTGATATACTGTAAATATTTGTATGCATGTATGTATTCTTGTGTGTGTCTTTGTGTGTCTATGTGTAAAGCCAAATTAATAAAATATGTATCTATATCTAATCTTTATTTATATCTATATCTACACACACACACACACACACACACACACACACACAGATAGTTTGGTGTGTAGTGTCAGGCCTGCAGCCATATTCCTTTTGGATCTTTGGCCTGCCACACTTTCTATTATTCTACTATGCTGTTTCTATTGTGGGAAAATGGGAGGGGGGATGGTATGGAGTTAAATGCTATGTAGCATTTCTAGAATCCAAGGTCATCCTTTCTCTCTACACCTCTGCACCTGACCAGAAGTAGATGGGTGGAACTGCCAGCATGGCAGTGGAAGATTGGGCCTTGTGATGGGTTTGTGGGTGGGTGGGTGGGTGGGGGCAAGATCATAAACTTTTAACTGGGTGGGGAAACCAGGAAGCTTTCAGATACGGGTTTCCACAGATGTGCCAACATGGCTCTCTTAATAAATTGGAACTTTGAGCAATACTTTGCCTTGGACTCTGATTTAATTTTGGATGCTATTTGGAAGCCTGACATGTAGTTTGTTGAAGTACAGGTAGTCCTTGAATTACAGCCATTTGTTTAGTAGCCATTCGAAGGAACCTTAAACTGTTGCAGCATATGCAATGCAACACTTTACGGCCATGTTGTTAGCAATTCAGTCCCATTCAGAAACTAAGGGCCACCTGTGCTGTCCAGCTGTTCAAAGACTTTGGAATGAGATGGAAAAATGAATCTATGTTCTTGACCATTAATCAAAACTACTGGGACCTCCTTCTTCCTAGACAACATCAGTAAAAGAGAGAATTGGTCCTCCCTATGAGGCAGAAAACCCTTGGTTGTAACAATCAGGTTGAAGAATTAAAGGGAAGCTCACTCAGACCTCTTCCATTGATCTCAATTCTCAGAGCACTTTGTTTCAATAGACCTCAATTCCTCTGACTTGGCCTGGATTTACTATGGAGACTGGAGCATGATTACCTCAGCAGAATTCAAAAGGTCATTGATGGGACCAGCCAGGCAGTTGTTTCTATGAACAATCCATTTAGTACGATCACATCTATAAATGATGTTTCCTCTCACAGAGTTACTTGTCCCCTGCAAATTTAAGCAAGGCTTTATGATCTGTGCTTCATTTGCTCCCACACCAATGTCTGAGGAATTGCACACTACATTCTTTGCTGTGGGGAAAGAAAGGTTTTTAAAAGTTACATCTTGCTTTCTGAGTCACATGTCTACTTACATATTTATAAAGCTAGCTACAGTTCATCAGGAATAAGAACTCTTCCATTGCACATATGAACAAAGCATCTATTTCTTACAACATTACAAAGAAACTCTTTTTAACTGAAAAATCCTGTAGTTTATTCCAGTGAAAGTGTGTGAATAATTGATGAAGGAGATTTTCCCCCCTCCCCAAATAAGCCTAATTTTTAGATGTTAAAGGAAGATGGCTTTTAAAGGACACAGTTATGTAGATCTTTAATTTGGAAGGAAAAGGAAAGTATGTCTTCACATTAAAATTCCTGTTTTCCAATGAGGAAGCATCAAACAAGATATTTTTGGAATGGAAAAAATACCCCCCCCCCTCATTTTTCTACAGTGGGAAAGGCAGAGCCTTCAGAAAAAAATGCAAGATGTAAAAGACCCAACATAAACAAATTATCTCTTAGCGTACTCCAGATATTTTTCAAGCAAACCTGTTTGTACTAGAGATAAAGCAGATAATCCTATATTATATTAAGATTGATTTGCATGCATTAGTGACTGATTTATGCAATGCAATAGCAATAGCAGTTAGACTTATATACCGCTTCATAGGGCTTTCAGCCCTCTCTAAGCGGTTTACAGAGTCAGCATATTGCCCACAACAACAATCCGGGTCCTCATTTTACCCACCTCGGAAGGATGGAAGGCTGAGTCAACCTTGAGCCGGTGAGATTTGAACAGCCGAACTGCAGAACTGCAGTCAGCTGAAGTAGCCTGCAGTGCTGCATTTAACCACTGTGCTACCTCAGCATTCTCTCTTACCTGGTATAAAACGTAGGACCATAGCTGGACTTGTCACATTTTGATTGATTTCATTCATAAACATACAATGCATCTGGAGTGCATATCCTTCTGAATTGCAGTGTATGTCTGTGAAACTTTGTATGGAATAGTAGCAATTGAGATTATTTATTCTTCTTTTTTCTGTAAAGGAACAAATTATTTAATGTGGGGTTAAGGTTTCAACATCCAGAGTAAGAAGCTAGTCTCCCACTCTTAACCTAGATATTAGTCAGGTTTATTAAAATAGATGTATTCATATATGCCCTGTTCTCCCCAAAATAAAACCTCCTCGGATAATAAGCCCAATTGGGCTTTTGAGTGCATACACTAAAATAAACCCTCCCCCCAAAATAAGCCCTCCCTGAAAATATTGCAACACAGCAGCAGCCATGAGGTGACCACACTCGCTGCTTTCTGCACCTCAAAAATAATAAGACCTCCTGGAAATAAGACCAAGCGCTTATTTCGTGGATCAGAAGAAAATAAGTCCCTGTCTTATTTTCGGGGAAACACAGTAGTTAGGTGAAGACATTTTGTGTTAAATCTCTGAGAAAACAACTTTTTAACTGTTTGACAGTTTCAGTCGAGACTCTGAGGGCTTAGGCCCTGTTTTCATCCAGTTACCATCTATAACTTAGACTCCTGAAAATGGAAAATATTTATAGCTCAGGGATGAAATGAGGGGTCCTTGGTACTCTCTGAGCTTGGTTGTTTTTTTGCAGACATTTCATTACCCAAAGTAAGTAACATCATCAGTGAGACTAAGGAATGGGAATGTTTACTAGTATGGATGATGTTACTTAGTTTGGATAATGAAACATCTGCAAAAAGAAAAACCAAGCTCAGAGAGCACCAAGGAGCCCTTCACATAGACACTTGATACAGGTTTTTCCTTGAATACTAATCAACATTAGGGAATTAAGTATATGGAAATCACTAAGGGAACTGGTGCTGAATCTCAGATTATTCAACCCTTTCCTTTGTGATTGTAAGCCGCCCTGAGTCCCCTCAGGGAAAAGGGCGGCCTATAAATGCTCAATAAATGAAATGAAATGAAAGCTCCAGGACAGTGTTTCTCACCCTTACTAACTTTTAAGATGTGTGGATGTCAACTCCCAGCATTTCTCAGCCAGCAAAAATTGAGGTGCACACATCTCAAAGCTGCAAAGGTTGAGAAACACTGATGTAGAAGCAAACTGTGATTTTCGGTTCCACCACAAAATCGCGGAGGACAAAATCGCGCTCGACGAAAGCGCGCATTTGACGTCATCACAGCGCGACGAAAACATCGCGCTGTGATCGAAAAATGTAAAAATAAAGCTAAAACCTTCCCCTAACCCCCCCAAACCTACCCCTAAACCTAACCCTAACCCTAACCCTTAACCTAACCCTAAATCTAACCCTAAACCTAACCGTTAACGTAACGCTAAACCTAACACTAACCCTTAACCTAACGCTAAACCTAACGCTAACGCTCTAACCCTAACCTAACCCTTAACCTAACCCTAACCCTAACCCTAACGCTTACCTTTATGTGAATGGGGTTGGTTTAATTTTAATTTTATTTCAATTTTTAATTTTTTTCGTCGCGCTGTGATGACGTCACATGCGCGCTTTCGGCGAGCGCGATTTTGTCCTCCGCGCTTTTGACGGGTCACGGTGATTTTCATGGTTGCATTTGACCTTGCCAAACCCCCATTATGTTTTCAAGAGAAATGGATATCTAGCTATTCATCAACAGCTCTACTTCCACCCAGCCTATGATTACTTACCTGCCCTAATATTGCGATCCTGAGAAAAAAAAGAAACAGTGTAATTTTCCATCCGGTGTGTACAACATTCCAGACGTCTTGTTTCTGGACAGGAAACTACTGTCTCTATGGGATCTCTTATGATCTCTTGAGGCCGGAGCAACGGAATAACTTTAATTGTTATATTTCCAAAGCTGCTCAAAAAACTTTGGGAAAAGTTGCATGTATAGATGCCTAGAAAAATAAAACCAGCAGGTTTAACAAATGCAAAAGAAATTAAAAACAGACAGGTTTAAAGCAGCAGCAACTATCATTCAAGTCCTCTAAAATCAAGGAGTAGAAACGAATTAAAAGGCACTTTAGTGAACACATTATTTCATTGATAAAATTATTTTTTTCATGAATGAGATGGCTGAATGAAATGATTCATGTTTTGACTCACCAGTCCAGTCCTGGTTTGCCCTAGGTACAGTTAGCACAGATGTGGCACCTGTGGAGCTCTTCGTGGTGGTGTACCACATGCTACCTATTTCCTTAATAGTCCTGCCATTCTGAATTTTCCAAACAATTGTGTCATAATTGCTCACATCACTCTGGCATGTTAAAAAGAAAGCATCTCCCTCGGAAACAATGTCCTTTGAACTAGAAAGGGTTATTTTTGCTGGTGAAACACAAAATAAAAAGACATTATTTAGTATTTCATTAAGAGACCAGCATTACAAAAGAGACTTATTGGAGAATTGTGTGATTTGCCTTCCTAATACGAAGATTAGTTCTCATATATTAAGACATTAGTTCTACCATACAATACATGTTCTAATCTTTTATTGACCATTCTAGATCCTCAGTCCTAAAATGTTTTGCTTCCATCATTTGTTGTGTTCCTTAGCATGGTTTAATAAAGTATTTCTCCTTGTATTTTTAAAACAGCTGGCACAAAAATATATGTTTACATCATCTTGTTAATTGCTGTGGGTGGTTTTTGATATCTCCAGAATGTTTCACCATAGCCTATGAAGATTGCCCATTAGTTGGCAGGCATACTCTAGCAAAGATTCAATAGCAGAAAAATTGGAAATCACCCCGCCCCTTCAACTCTGTCTCAATCTCTTTAAAAAAAAAGCAGAATCCCCACCTCCATTCTATAATATCAGAAGGACAAAAAGAATACAACACATATTTACAAACAATGTGTGGCCAGAAAAGCAATGTGAAGTGAGATGAAAGGTTGTATGGAGAATTGTATGAGTCAAGCCAGTGGTGGGATGCTCCCGGTTTGGCTCAGATCAGGCGAAACAGTAGTGGCGGCAGCAGGAGGCTCCACCCACCCACCTGGACGCTTCTGCACATGCACAAGCGTGCACGTGTGCACGAGTGAACCGGTAGTAAACAAAATTGAAACCCACTACTGAGTCAAGCCTATATCAAAAATTTAAGAGCAAAGTCTAAAATAAGCAGTTAATGTTTGAAAAACTTTTAGAATCCAGTGGAGGAACTAAACAAGCTTTCCATGGGTCAAAGTCTTGCTGTACTGTGTCACAAAAAATCCCCTTCTTGCTTTCTCAAGATCCTGGTCTCTTGCCACAAACTTTATACATGATTTTGTCCACATTCATTTATAGTCAATCCCTTAAACTGCATCTTAGCTAGAAGCATTTATGCAAAAGTGCTAACTTCAATACTGTATTCTAAATCTAGTAGTACAGATTTTCTCAGATGATTACTGAATCTATCCACAATAGCCAGAAAACAGGTGCAATATCCAAAGAAATGCTTACCCACACGAAAAAATGTCACTTTGATTATTCTATTGGCACGAGCACCATAGGTGGTATTTAGCTCACATGTGTAATCAGTGCTGGTACCAGACTTATCTGCTGGACATTGAGATTCACTAGCCTTCAGCAAGTAGATGGTACAGTTGTTCATTGAATTAGTGCTTCCTGCAAAGAAAAGCAATCAATCTGAAAAAGATTGAAGAAAGGCTGATGCTTGAAATAAAGCTATGTAGTATCTGAGTTTCTGCCTCCTATAGTACTTATACATTGCATGCATTGGAAGAAGAATGGAAAAGGAATTTGTAAGTTGTTGTGATGGTTAAATTTATATCCCACCTTTCTTACAAAAGCTCAAGGCAGTATACACAGTCCTCACCCCTCCATTTTCCCCCAACAAAAACCTGTGAGATGAGTTGAGCTGAGAATTGTGTTCCCTTTACTGAACATGCATAAACAGGAAAAGGTTGAATGCATGCAAAATAATAGTAACCCAACCTAAGTTACCCAAAATAATAGTAACAAATTTAGCCACCCGAAAACATTGCTGCTTTAGATAGTGGGATAGGCAGCATATAAATATAATAAATAAATAAATAAACTGTGGGCTCATGACTGCAGCAGCAAAGGCTGATTGGTGTTGCTAAGCTGTGGGACAGTAGGCAGGGGATCCTTTTTTAGCCTCACAATTACAGTTCTAGATCAGGTCTAAGTGGAGGCACATTGACATGAGTTCAGAGTCTCCTGTACATGAGGAGCCTCCTTCCTCCAAAACAAAGTTTAATTAGTATGTGTGGCATTCTGAGCAGATAAAGTCCAGGGTCATTGTTAACTTTATAAACATTTCAAATTTTAAATTAATAATAATTAAAGTTCAAGAAAGGTCAGAATACATCCAAAGAAGAGGGAAAGAAGGGGAAGAAAGAGTGGTGTCTATCTAAAAGCTTTTCATGTAATGTGTTCCTCCCTCCCTCCCTTCATTCCTTCCTTTGTTCCTTTGTTCCTTCCTTTGCATCTAGATCAGTGTTTCTCAACCTTGGCAACTTGAAGATGTCCGGACTTCAACTCCTAGAATTCCCCAGCCAGCATTTGCTGGCTGGGGAATTCCGGACATCTTCAAGTTACCAAGGTTGAGAAACACTGATCTAGACACTATGAGACAATGCCTTGAAGGATGTGTGTGATATATTATTATACCTTTTACTTTATATATTTTAACTAAGAAATATGTGAACATTTTAACATGTCACTATTGCATGTATTTACAATTTATTCATATATTCTGGCACATAAATATGTCCCTGGTTGGGAGAAAACTAGTCAAAATATATATTTCCGCACATGGCATATAAGAAATTGGAAGGAACACTGACTGAGAAAGAGTTGTTGGATCAAAGCAACCTAGAGAGCTTCAATGCCCGAGGAGGAAGCAGAAACTAAATTTCCCTGCTTCTCACTGTTAACTCTTGCCCCCACACTGGTTCTCTGATGAATGCATTGGATTAGATGCATGCAGGAAGGCCTAGAATTAAAATAAGAGGAGCTCTAGAAACAGGGTTATGACTGAAGTACCCCAGACATACAGATATTGAAAGTGCGTGTTTGACTACAATTGACTTTGAGTGTGCTAGTAATATGGAAAATATTTTCATGCTTCTCCTACAATCGCAAGCATATAAATTTACTGATTGATAGAATTTATCTCCACTACAAAGAGCCTTGTGGCAGTCTACAACATCCATCAATCCAGAGTTTAAAAAGTGGTAAAAATAAACCAGACAGTCAAGTAAATCCTAGTGTGTGGTACTTTATAATTAATTATTCAAACCCCAGGGCTTCAATTTTAACAGTCTGCAGAAGGAGAAATTGAAACTCTGGTACAGCCAATTCCACAGACCGGGTGCATCAACTGAAAACATTACCTGCCTGTGTCTAGTCTTCTCATTTTCTTTTAAAGGTTTTCCTTTTGCAGGGAGATATTTGAGCTATTATTTCCTTGTGTGTGTTAAGGGTGGGGGGATGTCATAAGGAGGTAGTACGGGGCACATCTTCTTCCCCTCTTCATAGCCATAACTACTTTATGGTTAACTAGTTGCCCCTAGGTGACCAATCCTCTGAAAATACATATTGGGATTTGCACCAGAATGGGTGTGAATCTCTATGCAATGTATCTCCATTACCATTCAGGTCTTTTTGATTTCAGAATCAGAATCAGAATAGAGCTGGAAGGAACCTTGGAGGTCTTCTAGTCCAGTCCCCTGCTCTAGCAGGAGATCCTATACCATTTCAGACAAGTGACTCTCCAATCTCTTCTTAAAACCTTCAGCGATGAAGTGCCCACAATGTCTGAAGGCAAGCTCTTCCATTGGTTAATTGTCATCACTGCTAGGAGGTTTCTCCTTAATTCCAAGCTGCTTCTCTCCTTGATTAGTTTCCATCCATTGTTTCTTGTCCTGCCTTCTGGTGCTTTGGAAAATAAACTGACTCCCTCTTCTTTGTGGCAGCCACTCAATTTTTCAATCTCAAATTTTCTGATAAGGAATGCTACATATCGCATTGACAGGTCAACTACTTTCATTCTCCCCTTTGCAGGCAAATTCGGAACTCTAGGTTTTGTGAAGGAGAAGAGAAAACAGAAATAGGAAAGCACATAACTTTCTGCCCCACTTTTCCAACTGAGATCAAGAGATTGGAGCTCTCCATGACCAAATATTATTATCTTTTTAGTCTGCAAAGGCAGCAAACAGTGAATTTGCTTAACACATTGGCTGGTGCAAGTTAGGCAATGGTGGAGCAAGAGTTACAGAATTTCAGTTCAGGTCTTGATTTTGTTTTGATGGAGGAAAGTATGAAAGTCAGATTCCGAGCCCATGTTTTTGTCCAGCTTACTGTAACCCACAAAGCAACACAAGACAGCTACACTTTCTATATAAAGAGTGCTGGAAAGTAAAAACTGATCAGCTATAATCAGCACTTAGTATAGATGATATTGCTACATACCTGAAATATTTATTGCTCCGTTGGGTCTCCAATTTATAGAGAAAAGTTGTATGTCTCTATCTGTGCAGCAGCTCAGTTCTTTTATATCTGTACCATCACAGATAATAGAAACATTTTCTGATGGCACAAGTTTAATTTGAGAGACCACTACATTAACTTCACCTCTGTATATTGAGGGCAATTTCTCTGAGTTGTCTTTAAAATTGCAAGTAAAATTATCTGCAAAAAAGACAAATATGTTAAGGGCAAACATAGTTTCCTAAAATAACACACTTGTTAGGCACAAAAGCCACTTTTGAAATACAACAAGCTTATCACAGTTCTCTAATAAAATAAATCTATGTTGCAGTTCTAATACATGAAGACATATCTCAGAGAAATAATCAGTCCCAGACTGCGCATGAGCCAGAAAGGTGAGTTGACAAAGTATAATGCAGTATTATTTTGCTTTAATAGAATAACAGTTCAGGTAACATCATACCAGTCAGCAGACCTCTAGTTGTGCAACAGGAATTTGTTTTCCATCCTAAATCTGCTCTTGAGAGTTTCCCAACCATCTTGTTCAAATTTGAGAGTGCAGCAATAATATAGGCTGGCAGGATAATTTTTGGTAATTTTGGTAAAAAAAGTTATTCAATAAAAATCATGTAACAGTGACAAAACATACTTTGCCTTCATCATTTCAGGCACCGCACCTTACAAATGAGATAGGAAAATTAGCATTGGTTCAAAGAAGGCCACCAAATGACCATTCAAATAAGTGCTGTGTGGAAAACTGGACAAAAACAGGATCCATAGGCAACTGCAGAGGGCAGACAAGTGTCAGAGCACACAAAGCCTATGACGTACACATTTGTATTCACCACTGAGAAACAAAAATGTAAGGGCAAATTTCACATGTCTTCATTATGTGCCTGCTGTCATTTTGATGTAACCTTACACTGCTGTGATGCTTATGATTGAGTCTATTGACACTTGACAGGAGAAGGTTGAGAGAGAATGTGTCAGCACTTTACAGGTTATCTGAAGAAATCCATAAATCAAACCAATAATTCTGAAGACTTAAGATACAATGAAGTTTTTGAGAGAAAATTAGGAAGCACCTTTTAAGAATAAGTGTAGGTGGAGCCAATTGGCCAGAGGAGTGGTAAGCTTTTCCCCACTGGAAACCCAAATAGGGATTCCCAGCTATTTGTTGGGAATGATCTAAGTTCTATATCTCCTGCTCTGAGAAGGGAGTTCTCCATGATGGCCTGTAATAACTTTCTTTCTGGTCTTTGCTAGTTCCATAAACAAAAGGACTCATGTTAAAGTTAACACTGTTTCCCAACAAAACCTCCACAGTCTCCCACCACAAAATGGAGACATTTGCTGGAATGACTGACTAAGGCTTTTGATATACTGGAGAGAACATGCTGATACTATCCTGTTTCCCCAAAAATAAGACCTCCCCAGATAATAAACCCAATCATGCTTTTGAGTGCATGCGCTAAAATAAGCCTTCCCCCCAAAATAAGCCCTCTCCAAAATATTACAACACAGCAGCAGCCATGAGGTGACCATGCTTACCGCCTTCCACACCTCAAAAATAGTAAGGCCTCCCCAAAAATAAGGCCAAGTGCTTATTTCGGGGGGTCAAAAGAAAATAAGGCCCTGTCTTATTTTCGGGAAAACATGGTATTAGGTAGCTGTCAGCTCATCCATACGTGCTGCTTGCCCTGGCACAAGGATGGCCCATTCACTGTTTTTTTTTTTGAGGACAGAAACTCATAAAATAATCTTCAGCCACACCCCAGACCATTATTACCAAGGCCATCTCTACCCATCTTTCCTTGCTTTTTCTCCAGACTGCTGTTTTCTGACTTTTGCCAGCACAACACAATCAATGCCATGTGTCTGCCATACAATCAACATCTCAATAGCAATAGCAATAGCAGTAGACTTATATACCGCTTCATAGGCCTTTCAGGCCTCTCTAAGCGGTTTACAGAGAGTCAGCATATTGCCCCCAACAATCTGGGTCCTCATTTTACCCACCTCGGAAGGATGGAAGGCTGAGTCAACCCTGAGCCGGTGAGATTTGAACCGCTGAACTGCTGATCTAGCAGTAGCCTGCAGTGCTGCATTTAACCACTGCGCCACCTTGGCTCCTTCAAAGTTTGCAAAAGGGCAAAATATATTTGGGAAAGGGAAAAGGGAATTCAAGGAGGAGTTGTTGAAGGCATGGAATCTGACTAATGATTGGTAGGAAAAATGCAGATCCTGATGGAAATGGAAATGACTAGAGGAGGGTAGGAATGCCTGGAATGGTGACCAGAACACACACTGCCCTGAATTCCTGCTTGTTGATTTCAATTCAGCACACAGCTTGGGCTGATATTCTGATTTGAGATTAGGCCTGCTGCTAATCTCACCACTGATGGAGGGAAATTTGCTGAAGCAGGATTATTATTGGGAATAGATCAGAGCAGGTTCCATGATATTGCCAGCATTAATCCAATCTTTTAGTATAGTCTGGCTACAGTTGGGAGACCAGCAGTGTTCAAGGGACAGTAACATTTTTTATGACACACTTCAGTACGTGTGCCTAGAGATAGTGATAGCATATAGTTTCCCCATCATAATAGATTGTGTGTGTTTGGTTATACTTGCCCAAATTTTAGATCTATGAGGAATATTATTTTCAAACAATCCTGGTTTTAAAAGGTACATTGTTGGCTCCAATAATGGACTGCAAGGACCACAAACTTTTGGATCTATTTGTATCTTCTGTCTGATGCTGCCTTTGTACTGCACTGTTTATAAGAAAAGAGTATCTGTAGCTCGGGGTGAACTGTTTTTGATGCTCTCTGGACTTGATTTTTTGATTGCAGACATTTTGTTCCCTTACTAGGAAATATCACCAGTGCGAGGAAGTGTGGGGCTTGTTCCCTGTTTATATACAATGGCTTACCCTGCTAATGTTGGTAGGGGTGTTTATAAGAATTGTTTCTGACCCTTTGACTGCTGATTATCAGGCAACACAAACAAACAGCTCCAGCACTCTTCTATTTAGAATTCAGAATTACCTGCTTCGTTCAGCTTGATGTCTATTATTGTCAGGGTTGCTATCTTGCTTCCCATTTTAATCTCTTCTGTCAATGTAAACCTGTCAGACATGATGACATTATAACTCCAGGACACCTTTCTTGAAGTATCTTCTGTCGTGCAGGTTATTTTTACTGTATCTCCCTCGAAAACGTGTTCAGGAGAAATAGAGATGTTTACTTTACCTAGCATGGCATAAAGAGAATTCTTCAAAACTAGTGGAAATCGAAATGTTTATTATCACCATTATATATTTAGTGAAATGTACAATTTAATAATTGGTGTTCAGTCTAAGGAAAGTTGCAGCTATTTTAAGATATAACACACAGATGGACTCTGGACTCCGAACTATCTTTTGGGGAGCAAAAATAAATAAATATGTCATCCTATAATTCAATATATAGTTAATCTTTCATTCATATACACATAGCACACACATATAGACACACTGTTTCAGCATGAAAAAATATTAACTTTTCAAAATATGAATTCTAAAATTCATATTCATATGTGAACTAACATATAATATAGAGCAGTGGTCCCCAACCTTTTTATCGCCGCGGACCAGTCAGCCTTTGATAATTTTACCGTGGCCCGCTGAGCGCGCGCAGGGGTGGGGGGGCGTTGTTCGCGACGACACATTGATTGTCGTGGGGGAAATAGGGGGTGGGAGTATTAGGTATCTTCACTACCATATATAAAAGGAGATACTATCTTAAATAACAAAGTGGGCCCCCACCTCCAAAATATACTAAAAGAAAAAAGATTCCATGTGCTCAACTAATTTTTTTTAAAATCATCACTATATTATGGACTACAGACATATATATATATATATGTATGTATGTATGTATGTATGTATGTATGTATGTATGTATATATATATATGTGTGTATATATATATATATATATATATATATATATATATATATATATATATATATATATATATACACACACACACACATACATGCATATATACATACCGTACGTATGTACGTACGTATATATATATATATAATGTCCAAATAACAGGAAAAGCGCTTCAAGGACCAAAGTATATTCCTTTTTTGCAGCCTTAAGAGAACTCTCGTTTTTTGAGGCTCAGAACCAGACATTCTCGTGGGCTGCAAAAAGGAAACACGACCCGGGAGCGCAGCCTCCAAGAGTCCATATCGCCAATAACTACGCGTGAGGGGAAAGGAAATGTGTTTTGTGAGGAAGAGAAAGAGCGCGCTTCACCGATGCCCGTTGGCGAAATTTTGGAAGAGAGGCAAGAGACTTCAGGCACCGAGCCCCCACCCCTGGCTGCGGCAACTGGAGCGGGCAGGAGGCAGGGAAGGGGTGGGCAAGACCGCCGCTTTTCCACCGTGCGCTGCCCCCATCTCCCCTCAAAAGACACCCCCCCGCCCTCGGCTGCCCGACGTTCTCTCTCTCTCTCTCTCTCTACCTCTCCCGCCGTTCCTTCTCACAAGCCAAGGCCGGGCGGGGAAGCCACCAGGGCCTCCAAGGGCTCCGCTTCCAGCGCATGGTCCGCCCCCTCCTCGCCTCGCTTCCAGGCGAGCCGACTGAGGCGAGAAAGGAGAAAGAGGCGGAGGCGTTCACTGAGGGGACGGCTGACTCGGGGAGGGGGCGGAGGTGGTGTAGTAGCGGGGGATTCTTCCTCCTCGCCTCACTTGCTCCTGTGCTTCCGCGCAGCTCCCCCCCTCCGGCGACGGCGCTGCATGAGTGACGAGTCGGCCGTTGCATGGCCCCCGGCCGCTGCAGCGATCATGGCCCCCGGCCGCTGCGCGGCCCGGTGCCAGGTACTCCACGGCCCGGCACCGGTCCGTGGACCGGGGGTTGGGGACCACTGATATAGAGTATTGCTTGTATAATGCTCAGCTACTTCATAGTATTATTTTGTACTCTTCTGAACATGTTTTGGAAATCTACTAAAACTACCTAGCAAAATTAAGACATTGGCATGGATATCTTAATTGCCTTAAACATTGATGTCTTCAGTTCAAAGGAGTTCTGGTTCAGGAAATGAGATAATTTTGCATGTGGGATTTTCCAAGGTGATTAACAATAATTTAGCTTAAAGAATACAAACATCATTTTCAAACAAAGCGATGCCAATCAATGGCCAGTTTTTCACAAATCCATGGTAAAGGCTGAATCTCCAAATTTGATTCTTCACTACCATAGCTTGGCCTGTGGATGTAAAATTATATTAAAACTCTAAAGATATTTTCTCACCACCAAGGACAGCAACTATATTCACCAAAACAGAAATACACATTTTAATAAAAGATATTTTAAAACATTACCAAAGATTTCTGTTGCAAATGTGGAAGCTGCTAAGTTGTATTGGTGATTTAAAAGAGCAGCTATCTTGGGATGTGCATTTTCAAGCGGGATCTGCCTTGCTGAGGTTACTTCATAGCCAACCATGATGCTTCCAGGCCTATGTAAAAAGAATATTGTCCAGTAACTTCAAGCTCATTATGTAATAAATGATACACAATATCATTCTCCTGCCAAAATAGCAGTTTGAAAGCATGCAAATATGAGTAGATAAATAGGCACCACTTCAATGAGAAGTAATAGCATTCCTGCACCTTCAGCATATAGTCATGTTGATCACATGACCACAAAAGCATCTTCAGACGATACTGATTCCCTCAGTTAGGAATCAAAGATATGCACTGCCTCCCTAGGGTCAGAGATGACTGGACAGGGGAAACTTTTACCTTTTTAAATGGCTTTTAAAGCTATATTTTCATGGTAGCTGGAGGAAAAGAAAACCAGACGTGGATTGCCTCATCATTCTCTTCTACAATTCTGCCTTATCTACTCAAAAAGCAGTATAATCCAATGTGATAGTTTATGGCTAACAGGACAAAGGCATATTCCATGGTGAACTCCTGCTTCTGCAGTAGATTTTCCATCTTCCTCAGTCACCAGAATCTACTTCAGATGGCCCATCAATCTTCCTGACAATTGTTTGTTTGTTTGTTTGTTTGTTTCTTCTAGAAAATGCTGTCCTTCAACCTCTCCCCACCAAAAAAACCATTACTGAGGGTAACCCAAAGTATCTTAACTGCTAGAATTGTATAATGGACAGTAAAGATGAATTAAAATATTGACTGCTTTGTTTTAAGTGCTTACATTGTGTTTGCATGTATATCTCTGCATTTCTATTATGAGGAGAAATATAAAACTATCAAACTCAATTACTGTACCTATATTATAACGCCTATGCATCTATATGCTATTTCTTAATTATATAATCAGAGCAATGGGAATTTCAAACTGGAAGAAAAGTTTTTTTTTTCTGATTGGACACTCTAGAATATAATGAAAATGCCCTTAACAATCCCTTGCTAGTTCAAGATTTGGCATTAGGATTGGGGAAAACATATTGTATAGGAACCAAAACATAATCTTTGATGTGTGATCATGATAGGAACAAGCTCTTCAACTTAGAATAGATATTATAACACAGATGACAAAGATATAGCTCTAGAATAGATTTGAGGATTTTTATCATGGCCAATATAATTTATTTTGCTTTCTTCTAATATCTATGCAGGTGTGATGATTATCTGAGTGAGTTTTGACTCTCCAGGTGACTACATGAACAGATCTATATAGTTTTCTAGGACATTTTTAAAAAAGTGGTTAGTTAGTACCTTGTTCATGGATGTTTTTCAACTTTCTAATTCTGGCTGACACAGTGATTAGCCCAAAGTCACCACTTGGTTTCCATGCCAAGGGGCTTTCTGTTCCTAATACAATATATTTAACTATGACAAACCTGTCTTTCAATTATCTGTAGATTATGTTTATAGAGATTGTATTATCTATAGAGTGGGAGTATTTGCTGATTTTACTGCAGAAAAGCTTATCTCTGCATTATAAGTTTGCACTACTTGAAACTAATTTTCATTTTATGCTTAGCATTTATCAGTTGGATCATTATACCAAGTCAAAACAAATCATTTTTTCAAGTGAAACAAAAAGGTTTTCATACCTGAATCCTGTAACTGTTGCATTTATGAAACCCGGTAAAGTTGAATAGCCCTCAATAAACTGAAAGAAAGCAATACATTTTGCAGAGTATTTATTATTAATTAAGGCCACATTACTTCACTTACTATTACAGACATCCTGCATACTTTCATGAAACATCAAACAAAGACCATGATTTTCACAATCCTGGTCACATGGGCTGAGACTCCTTTGCAGAATCTAATATAGAAATAATCTACTAAAAGTGTATGAAGAGATACATTAAATTACAATACCCATAACACCCAATCAGCATGCTTATCAATTAAGAACACTGTTATCTAAAACAGGGCTCCCCAGACTGTGGAAGTGGTGGGCGACTGGGAAGCTTCATTTATGAAAGTGGCGAGGAAGTGCATGCAAAACCATCCCTTTTCCCAACGCCCACCCCTGCTACCTCCACTGTCTGTCAAGCTGAAAAGATTGGGGAATGTTGTTCTAAAACATCTGAAAGGTATTAGATAAAAGGTTAGTTTACCCTGAATCTTAATTCAAAGCCAGAGTTTAATCAAAGTAAGTCCATTCATTCCTGTCATAACAAGATGAAATAAATACTTTCCCAGGCTTAATAGTTTCACAGGCTTTGGCAGTTCCTTGCCAAACAAGGTGATGGTAAACAGCTCAACCAAAGAACCTTTAAGACCCAACAACACTGACAGGGCAAGCCACTAGAACATAAACTGACAGGGCAAACTCCATTCCCTACTAGCACAAATGTTGTTACCTAGCTTGGATAATGAAATTCCTGCAAGGAAACAACCAATATCAAAGAGTACTAAGGACCCCTCATTTCAACTCTGAGCTACAAATATTTTCCTTTATTAGATTAAAGAATATATATTGCATATGGAATGCTTCTTCTACTCTTCCACCATGCTATTGACAGATAATCCCCAGTTGAATATATGTATGTATTATCTTCCATATTAGGAACTTGGGACCCACATATATCAGCAAGCATTTAATACTTTCTGTTATATAGGTGTTTCAATTAAAAATATGTTTGTGTTTTTGTAACTTTGATACTATCAGTCCCATCAAAATACATCATCCTTCATAGATCACTTAAAGTATCAGCTCCATTCCCAACTACACACAAAAAGCAACAGGATTTATTTAATATTTTCCCTTGAAAACTTTTTCTTTCCATTCAAGATGCTTCTTGGATGAGAAGTAAAATATTTTCAAGCGGAAAAAAACCTAAGGCAGTCCAGTTGCCTTTTGAAAAGCACCTCTGGGATAACTATGACCGAGGTGGCGCAGTGGTTAGGGTGCAGTACTGCAGGCCACTTCAGCTGACTGTTATCTGCAGTTCAGCGGTTCTAATCTCACCGGCTCAAGGTTGACTCAGCCTTCCATCCTTCCGAGGTGGGTGAAATGAGGACCCAGACTGTGGGGGCGATATGCTGACTCTGTAAACCACTTAGAGAGGGCTGAAAGCCCTATGAAGCGGTATATAAGTCTAACTGCTAGTGCTAGTGCTATTGCTATGACTCTCCATAGACAACTACAGACCATTTTCACCTTCAGTATAGTTATATACACTTACAATAATAAAAACCCAACAACCAATAGTGTTGTGGAAGAAAGCCAATGTTTGTTGCTTCAGGAGCTGTGGCACTTCAGGGCTATTTCAATAACAATTTTTAATCCTCCTATTGGTCATCTGGAAAGAGAACACATTGGCTTATTGCCTGTTCTGAGCCACTAGAAATGAAGATAATCCAAGGCCAGTTTCAAATTCTTTTGTAACAGTATAGATTGTAAATGGACATGAAGTGAAAACGTGCCATATGAAAGGCCTACAGAAAGCTTATTTGGCTGGCTTCAGTTAAGAGTTTAGCTGAAGCACTAAAAAGACTACAAAGACGCAAGTCATTGGCAGTACCCTGAGCTTAGTGGTTTTAGATTACATCCAGATTAATAAAATGGGACTTGCATTTGTTTTAATCACATAAAATATCTAGACACCTTCAAAAGAAACCATTTTCAGCTAAATAATAAGAGTTTCAAAATATCTTGGTCAGGTTTTAGCTGAAGAACCAGACTTACTGCCGTCTCAAGATCATGTTTGTATTGTTTGAACAAGGCAGAGGATGAATCCCATAGATCATTCTTGAAGGGCATATCAAGTCGGACAGACATGTTTGTTATGAGCACTGAAGGAATATCTGCAGTAAAAAAAGAAGAGAAATCATCTTATTAGCTGAAATAGAGATTTGAAAATAAAGTATCTTTTAATCATAAAATTCAGTCTTGGCTAAAGGTTTAATAGTTCATTCATTTAAAATTTGCATTAATTTAGTTATATATTGTTTTATTGGCGCTTGCAGGAGGACATGGAGAAGAGGAGATGGGAATAATAATCTGAAATCTGGCAGTGTGAGCAAATGAAACAATACTGACAATAGAGAGGGGGAAATCATGGGACTGGAGTGGGAGCAGTAATATAACAAAAGTTTAAAACAAGAAATCAAATGAAAAATAACTAATAAATATGGAGGATGGGAACAGAACACAAACAATATGAAATGACCAAGAAGGGGCTCTTTTGTGAAAAGATAACTTTTAGGTAGTGCCAATTATGTGCAAGAAAGACCAAGCTAAGGTTGCCATGCTTGGAGATCAGCAGACATATTTAGAATGTTGATCAAATGTCATAGGCACTTTCCCACCATGGTTGTGGTGGTGGATACGGTTATTCACAAAGAACCCATTTACCAGAAGATTGCAGCCACCCATCCTCTTATTTTATTTCTAAGAATACCTCCAGTTTCTGTGTTGGGAGCATAGCCATGAGAAATGCTTGAGCATGCTTGAGATCCATGCTTTGATTTGCTACAAGCTAGCTTCCCACTCAATTTTCAAAATCAAAATATTCTAAACCAATACAATTAGAGGTAGCACCGCAAGCACCAAACAGTGCATAGTCACCCCACATTGGGGATTTAGGCAAAGTCAAATAAAAATATAATGAATGCAGCTGCAAAATGGCTTTTCAAATTTTGCAAATCATAGCATGAAGTTAAAAGATCTGAATCAGATTTCTGATCTGAAATTCCAGTATTTTGTTTGATTGCATAAATTATAGAAGTCAAACATTATTTAGATGACATTTGACAGATCCAGAAAGTGAAAAATTGGAAAATAGCAGTGGTGTAAAATATAGGCTGAAAAGGCTATGAGCTGCTATCCTAGAGCATGTAAAAACCAGAATTTTCTGATTTGAAAATAATTTAAGCTTCCATCTTGGCAGATTACCCATGAAAAGTTATTTTTTGACGAATGAATTGCTGTTGCCCATAAACCACCATTCATCCCCATTTGCTACCTTCTCTTACCTTCTGATTGAAGTTGACAAAAGGTCCCTTGAGCAGGAAGCTGTGCAATACAGTTGCAGCTCTTTCCCACTGCAGTTGTAGTACTATGGCAGACAGGATATGCTTTACAGATCTCGTCAGACCATTCATAATCAGGTTCACAGAAACAATGAGAAAGATTAGTGCCAGCTGAGTTGCACACTAATGTGAGAAAAGAGGGAGGGAGAGAAAGATCTAAATCATTGCATCTTGCTGATGTTATCCATCTCATTGATTATGTTTACTCTATATGCCCAATTCAAACCTTATACAAACTTGACAGGTTGAATATCCAAGATCCTAATCCAGTATTTCTCAACTTTGGCCACTTGAAGATATATGAACTTTTGATAAATCAGATTATTTTATAGAATTTTATCTGTTGCAGGAAGTACTGCTAATCTTTTAGAAATATTTTAGAAATATTCCTGCCTATCTTAATTCTCCCTAATACATTTTAGTTCTGAGTCCTTTTATGACTTCCAAAAGAAATTCACCCTCCAACCTCTGATCAGGACATTAAAGGAGAAAGGAACTAAGTGGACAAAATGTGCTTACAACTTCCTGGAACACGAGAGCAGTTAATTCCATTAGGTTGAACTGCAAAGAGCCACCTTATACCGTAAAGAGGCTCTTGTGTTCCCAGCAGACTTTCCCTTTCTTCATATTAGAAGAGCTGTCAAGCATTAGCAAATGTTTATAGAAAGTGTTTTGTTTTGTTTTTAAAGAATAGATAAGTCTCTTGATAGCTATTCCTGAACAGACAGTCTTTCCCTTGGCTCCTGGACAGGGGCCAAAATTGTGAGATGCCAGCAAAGGTAAAATGAGCTAACATTTAGTGGTTGCTTAAATCAATGGTTCTCTGTGGACTCTTGGTCTTTGGGACCTTTTCAAGGGGGGAGATATGAAAATTCTATAAAACTATTTTTATAATGATACTAAAATATTATTTAAGTTTTCCATTCCTATTCTCATAAATGTAGACTGCAGTTTTTTAGGGGCTACATGACAAGTGATGAAGTCCTCATATGTACTTGTGTTTTCTCATATTTGTTAGGGTTTTTTAAGGTAGCATGTTTAGGATATAAATATGTGTGTTTTCAGAATAACTCAGATTTAGGGTTAAAATTAGTTAACATGTAATGGGTTTATTATTGTCATTTTTAAATGAATAAATAAACCCAACAAAGCAAAACTGTTTGGTATCCTCAATAACTTTTTAAGAATGTAAAGGGGTACTGAGATTAAATAATTAAGAACTGCTGGTTTAGTTTTGTACCACAGATCTAGCAACCCTGGTTCAAAGATAAATACTTTAGAAGTACTTCAACCCCAAATTTGTCAGGAGAGAGAGAGAGAGAGAGAGAGAGAGAGAGAGAGAGAGGGAGGGAGGGAGGGAGAGAGAGAGAGAGGAGGGAGGGAGAGAGATCTTTGATCTTTGAGCCAGCTACTTATTTTTACACACACACACACACACACACACACACACACACACACACACACACACCCTTAAATTAAACATAGAAAAGCAAATGTTGATAAAGGCAAATGGTAAAAGACTACTTACCAGTAGTAATATTAATTTGTGAAATGCTTATATCTGAATGTGGGACTGAAACTGGGAGACTAAGGTTTTTGAAAAACCTTCTGAGGTCCTCCTGGAGTGAGGTGTCTACAAAGTTTATCTCAACAGCAATCGTGTATTCTGGCGACATGCCTAACAAGGGAGAAAAATGATCTGTCATAATTAATTATGTAATAAGAGTGACTCAGCCATGTCCTGCTATCTTTTTCTCAATGACCGTCCATGTCAGAAAATCTCAGGCCCAGGAGTCTCTCACAATCTTGTCAACTACCTTGCAAGTTTCATCTAGTACAGAATGCAGAAATGTAAGAAAATACATGCATTTTTCAATCAGTGCTTGTTTACCTCTGTTCCAGAAGCTACACTGGTTGCCAATATGCTTCCAGGTTGAATTCAAAGTGGTGGTAATAAATCCATGGCATGAGGCTGGGTTATTTGAGAGACCACTCCTCACAGGTTACATCTACCCATCCCATCAAGATTGACATGTTATAGATCTTGTCCAGGATCCAAGAAGAGAGTCTTTTTTATCATGGTTCCTATCCTTTGGAACATCATCCCCTACACTCACCCAAAAGATTAGATCAGCTGCAAATTCTGCTTGTGCCCTCTTTCCTCGGTCTTTCTGTGATTGTGCAAACACACACACACACGCACACGCACACACACCCTGGTCTCCCTGCAATTGCACAAATGCATTCACCCAGCACCTCTGCAATTACAAGCACGCCAAGTCCTCTTTCAATGGCTTCCCTACAATTGCACACATGCACACACACATCAGCTCCCAGGACCTCTCTACCCACCCCCCACATTCCTTACCTGGAACTTCCTACATTCCCCACTTAATGGCTCACACATATTAGGTTGCAACAACAACCAGGACTGCCTGGATTGCTATTGCTAAGTGGTGTAGTCATGTGACATTGTACTTTATGGCCCCCTTACTTAGTGAGGGCAGTCCTGGTCCCAATTGCAACTGTAACTTGAGGACTCCATTTAATACATTATACTGTATGTTTACCACAACAAGCATTGGTGCTTTTGAGCTACACTGCATCCTATCTCTGCATCCCCCAGTGTGATGCCCAATGATCCCAGTGACATCTTACTTGATGACTTTGGGATGTTCTTCCCAGTTTTCTTGAGACTGACTATACTCTATTGCCATCCTTTTGTGAATGGGCAAGCTCTCTTACCAATGTGCTTTAACATTGCAAACATTGATATGCCCATCAAAATTGACATCCCATCTCTTCCTATTAAGAAAACATCTGCAAGAAAACAAGCAAGCTCAGAGGACACCAAGAACCCCTCATTTCAACCCTGAGCTACAAATATTCTCCTCTATCAGTATATAACATTGTGCTTAACAATTGCACCAGATTGGCTTCACAACTGCAGTTGGAACTGATGTCATAAGTCAGGCATGGTCAAGTGACATTTTACTTTATGATCACACTGTTAAAAACAGAGTTGTCAGGCGCAGAGTTGTCAGGCGCAGAAATCAGATTATTTACCAAAGCAAAGCGATTGTTCAAATTGATGTGTATCCGAAGATGAAGTTACTATTGGTTAGCAAAAGACATTAAAAGATATCCACCTACCTTCACGCTTTTGTCTGTGTAACTCTAGTTGTGCGGTGTTGTCCTCTATTTCGCCCCACTTGTTATGAATCTGAAAGATAGGCATTTTCCTCTTTATAAAAAAAGATTTATACATTGGGTGAGGGTTTTCAAGAAAACCATAAATATTCATTCCTGGTGAATCAACCAGCAGGAATTTCAACTACCTAATGACTCAACTGTCTGGAGACCACATTTACATAATAGTAAATGAATGAAGGTGAATATACGTGTCCCAGAATAAAGTTACAGGACCCAATCTGGGCTGGTCATCAGGACCAGAGGTTTTGTCTTCCGAGCCCAGCCTCAGGGAACTTCTCTCTCTCCCTCTCCCTCTCCCTCTCCCTCTCCCTCTCTCTCTCTCTCTCTCCCTCCCTCCCTAGGCTAGAAATGAGTTCCCTGAAGATGGGCACCAGCCTGAGTCCAAAAGCTCGGAAGCTCTGGTCCAAGTGATTAACCCAGATTGGATCCTGCAAAACTATACTTGTTGAAGGTAGCAAATTCTCAAAAGAAAGTTCCACTTTTGAGAATTTGCTACCTCCAGCAATTAGAGCTTCCAGCATTCCCTATTGACAGTGTGATCCACACAGTGTTTGGAAAGACATAAAATCAAGGTGCTGCTGAACTGCGATATCCAAGACTGCTCCTTGGAGACTCACATGCCACTTTCTCTTATTGTAGTCCCTAGATAGTTCAGAACTATAGATTCTCAGAATTCCAAGTTACTACGTCATATGTAACATCTGATCCGCAGCCAAAGCAAGTATGAACATTATACGTACTCACAGATGAATAGATGAAGGTGTCCAAGATGAAGTCCCATGAAATCTGGGAAGAGGTGTACACCCTCATGAGAGCGCTGAACACGGCTATCCTCCAAACAAACATTATTTCCTGTGTTTTGTTGCTGCACCAAAGGAAAACAAGTTTTATTTATGTTCATAAAAAAAGAAACACTTTGTTCTTTACTCAAAGTCAACCCAGAGAAATTAAACTTACTTTTTAAAAGTTAAGTCACATGATCAAAATTTGGATGCTTAGCATCTGGTGTGTATTTATAACGTTGCAGTGTTCTGAGGACATGTGATCATCTTTTGCAATCTTCTGACAAGTAATGTCAATGAAGAAGCCAGATGACTAACTTAACTACAGTGATTCACTTAATGATTGTTGAAAAAAAGTCGTAAAATGGAGGAAAACATACAACAACTGTTGCTTAGCAACAGAAATGTTAGGCATAATTGTGGTTGTAAGTTGAGAACCGCTTGTGCAAGTTGTTCAGTTGCAATGCATAGCAATTATTGGTCTGCAAATAAATTCCCTCTGATTCCAAAGAGCATCAGTAACATCTTTTGTCCTCTAATGTTTCTTTCAGCATATCTAAATATTAAATCCTCTTCCGCCTCCTGTATCCAATCTAGCATTTTTCTGGATTCCTAACTGAAGGTGGCTTGGAACTGACCAGATCAGAAATCAATCCCTCAAATAAACCTATCCTGTTCAGCTGATGCCAGCTTCTCTTTGGTATATGAGTGCCTTTTTCTTAAAGCTTTTTCTTCTGTTAGATTAGTAATCTCATGCCCAAATATCTTTTAATAAACTCGTGCTAACTTCCAGGTATATAGATTAGATCTGCTTTGCTGGTCAGTAACCAAAATAAACTAACTGACTGATCACTTAGGTATAACATATACTCTTCCTGAGCAAATCAGTAAAGACAGACTGAGTCTCAGGAAGGACTTATTAGAAGACAGACCACCAACATGGAACAATAGAACATCATTGGCTTTCATCTACAACTCAAGTCATTCAAATGCATTATTTATATATATTTAGGCTCCAGTGGACAATGTTATTTCACTTTTGGAGCCACTGGCTGGCAGGTCCTTATTTGCATACAGTCAATACCCCAATTTGAAGCAAATTGTCACATGCAACAAGAAACAACAGGACAACTACCGTATTTGTCAGAGTATAAGACACATCTTTTTACCCCCCAAAAGAGGGTGAAAATCTGGGTGCGTCTTATACTCCGAATGTAGCTCCACCCACCCGCTCCGCGCATCGCATTTTCAGGGGGTTCCATGCGGCAGGAATCCTCACTTTCACATGGCGCCTGATTCCTGAAGCTGCTTGGGGAACTGTGATGAAAGCCTTTTCAATGAAAGCATTTTTGGGCTGCAGGGTCCCCTCCCTGATTCCAAAAAGGGGGTATGCAGAGGCCAAACAAGTGTATCGTGTTTCAGGTGGCAGGCAATTCCAGCATGCGCCATCTGAAAATGCTTTCCTTCCCAGTTCCTCAGTGCACATCGCAGAGTCATGCGCCCTCCTCCTCTTCTACAGTCTCACTACCTGTTTTCTCCTGGCCAGCACTGTCCGCTGGGAGAGGCAGGGAGAAAAGCGAGAGGGCAGCACAGTTGGGCAAAGGCACAGAAGCTGGGTGCACACACAGGGCAGGCAGATTAGAGGTAGCCCCAACAAGCGAGGGGAGGGGAGAGTCCAGTAGCACCAGGGGTACTTCTTTGCCCCTGGCAGGGATGCCGGGCACCCCATCTTCTGCCCCACCTGCCACCCCAAATTGTGCCCCACCACGAATGGGGTGCCTGGCATCCCTGCCAGTGGCGAAGAAGGGCCCTGGGCGCTGCTGGACTCTCCCCTCCACCTCACTTGTTGGGGTGGGGATGGTGAAACTTCGTCTGGCGCGCTGCCTCTCCTCTCCTGTCGGCTGTTATCCGGGGGAGGGGATGCGAAACCATGGTCGCTGGCAACGACACTTAAGGATGTGGGTTCTAAGAAGTGGCTGCCAGGCCACCCCATTCCATGTCCCACCTGCCAACACCAAATTGTACCCCATCGTGAAATGGGCATCTTAATAGAGCCATGACGCGGGTTTCCTTTGCTGCCTGCACATTCCAGGTGGCCAGCAGCCAAGCCACTAAGCTGGCAATCGGCCAGCTGCCTCTAATCTGCCTACCCTGTGTCCACGCCCAGCTTCTGCATCTTTACCCGACTGCACTGCCCTCTCGCTTTTCTCCCTGCCTCCCCCATCTGACAGTGCTGGCCAGGAGAAAACAGGCGGTGAGTCTGTAGAAGAGGAGGAGGGTGCGTGGCTCTGCGATGTGCACTGGGGAACTGGGAAGGAAAGCATTTTCAGGTGGCAGCGCGTGCTATAGCTGCCTGCCACCTGAAACACGATGCACTTGTTTGGTCTCTGCACGCGCCCTTTTTGGAATCGGGGAGGGGACACTGCAGCCCCAAAACTCTTTCATTGAAAAGGCTTTCATTGCAGTTCCCCAGGTAGCTTTGGGAATCAGGCTCCAACTGAGGCAGCAAAGATGTTAGCCAGATGAATACTGATGGATGCTGCTGGGAAAGAGGCAGAAATATTTTTTCCTGATTTCCTCCCCCAAAATTAAGGTACATTTTATACTCTGGTGTGTCTTATACTCCGAAAAATATGGTACACCAACATGGGAACCAGACTGCCAAAACCCCAAATGTCTATTCTGCCTCCCCATCTACTATACATCAACAACATCAGTATGGGCCTCAACAAATACACACATAAGATTTGTAGCACATTATATTTGATAATTGTAAGGAACATGAGGTCTGTTCTGAAATCAGAGCAGAGGTGGTGCAGTGGTTAGGGTGCAGTACTGCAGGCCACTTCAGTTGACTGTTATCTGCAATTCAGCGGTTCTAATCTCACCGGCTCAAAGTTGACTCAGCTTTCCATCTTTCCGAGGTGAGTGAAATGAGGACACAGACTGTGGGGGCGATATGCTGACTTTGTAAACCGCTTAGAGAGGGCTGAAAGCCCTATGAAGTGGTACATAAGTCTAACTGTTATTGCTATTGTTATCTTCATCTGCATAACTATTCTCTCTTCCCCCTCCACTTCATCACAATATATTTAAATCCTACATCACTTAAGTCACTCCATGCGTGTGATGAACTGAGCTGTAGCTCTTGAAAGCTTGCGCCTTACAATAAAATGTATTACTCTTAAAAAATACTACCAGATTGCTTCTGAAGTTTCCTGACAAGTTTTTTATTCACAGAAAAAGAATGCTCACTTGTCTTTCATACCACCTTCTACATGCATGTTTCAGATTATTCAATAGTCAAACATTTTCTGTGATTATTAAAATGCAAGCACCTCCATATTTCAACTATTCATATCTTGCATGCAACACAGTAAGGCAAAACCAAATAAAGCAAATCCAAATAAAGCAAATCCTGGCTTAGGTAACAACATGAATACAATCACTTTTTATTAACTTGTTGTTTTACCCAAACCTTTCAACTTTAGGGCAACTAAATAATACACACAATTGTCCAATTTATCCTCAGTACAACCCTGCTGGGAAGGTTAATTAATAAACTACTGGCCCAAGTCCCTAAGTAACTTCCTAACAGTCAACACCATTCCCTATTTTCTATGAGATAGGAAACTCTCCTTTGTTGTTTTGAAATGCCTTGTATTTGCTATATTTATTTATTATATGTTTATTATTGCCTGCTTTTGCCATTGGAGCTCAATGCATGATATTTTGAGCCTCTTTTTTCTCCATCAAACAATTATTTGAAGAGAATATGGTAGCAAAGGTCAACTAGTGGCTTTTATGGCTAAGAATATGCCTGGCTTCTGTTGGACACAAAATCACAAAATCGGATCTGCTCCCAGCTAGATTCCTGTCTTGGAGTAGGTTCAGTGGAGATACTTCTTGCTTAGTTAGTTATAGTCTTGCTTAGTTATCCAGGAGAAATTGGGTCCTTTTGGAGCTGAGGAAGCAGATGGGATCCTCCTGCCTGGGAGCTATATAGTAGATGCCCAACCTGCCTTGATAAGACCACTCGGGATGTGACATGTGATTGAATTCTTCCATGAGTGAAGGGCCTGATTCTTCCTCCTTTTAAACAGGCAGTGGTCAGCCCAGTGGTGGGATTCAATTTTTTTTACTACCGGTTCTGTGGGCGTGGCTTGGTGGGCATGGCTTGGTGGGCGTGGCAGGGGAAGGATACTGTAAAATCTCCATTCTCTCTCCACTCCAGGGGAAGGTTACTGCAAAATCCCCATTTCCTCCTGATCAGCTGGGACTCGGGAGGCAGAGAATAGATGGAAGTGGAGCCAGTCAGAGATGGTATTTATCGGTTCTCCAAACTACTCAAAATTTCCACTACCGGTTCTCCAGAATTGGTCAGAACCTGCTGAATACCACCTGTGGTTCAGCCCTTAAGAAGCCAATGGTAGACAGTTTGGCACATTTTTGTCCTCTTTTCTTTTGTTTTTAGGAAAGGTTGTTGAGAAGTTGGCTGCACAGCAACAGTGGTGGGTTTCAAAATTTTTTAGAACCTCTTCTGTAGGTGTGGCCTGCTTTGTGGGAGTGGTTTGCCAGACATGTGACTGGGTGAGAGTGGCTTGCCGGCCATGTGACTGGGCGGGAGTGGCTTGGCAGTCATGTGACTTGGTGGTCGTGGCCAACTTGTAAAATGTGGTGAAACTCACTTAACAATGCTCTTGCTTACCAACCAAAATATTGGCTCAGAAACTCTGGCATTTGAAGCACACAAGTCTTAAAGCTGTCAAGTTACAAGACCGTTGCACCCTAACCTTTTAGGAAAAGAAATCCCAGGGGTGTTCAAATTTGACAGCTTTAAGACTTGTAGACTTCAACTCCCAGAATTCCTCCTCCAGTCATGTTGGCTCAGGAACTCTGGCATTGAAGTGTCCAAGTCTTAAAGCTATCAAGTTACAAGACCCTTGCACCCTTAACCCTTTAGGAAAAAACCCCAGGGGTGTTCAGACTTGTCAGATTTAAGACTTGTGGATTTCAACTCCCAGAATTCCTCCTCTCACTCTTCATCTTGATGATGTGCAGATGAGGGGGGGGGGAGGGAGCTGGAACCGGTTCTAAATGGCACTGTAGATTTGGCAGGAACTAGCAGGAACCCACCCCTGCACAGCAACTTCGGAGGATTCTGAATGAAGAAATTTTCTGGACTCTGTTCAATCTGGATCCAGGCCTGAGAATGGAAAGCAACGGCATTGATCAAATTTTTGGATGGTAGACAAAATTGAAAGAAGTGTACACATCCTTGATATCCCAGTAGCTTTCAATACCATCAACCATGGTATTCTTCTGGATCAGTTTTTGTCATGGCCCAGGACTCAGACTCTGAAGAAGCTATTCCAGCTGAACCAGTGGAATGTTATCCTCAGGAGACACTAAGTCAGGAATAACCTGAAGCTGATCATACTCGGACACTATCAGAACAGCTGGAGCAGACAGTTGATGATATACGGTCTCCAAACTTTCATAGTTGGCAAGTAGAGCAGACAGCAGAGCAAAGAAGCTCAATGAGGCTCCTTGCCAAGAAAGGGAGTAATTCTCTTAAAGACAGTTGGCTGCAACCTGAGTTCAGATATAACACTAACACATTTCTCCATTAGAAGCAACTATCTGATTTCCTGCTCTGGTGTATCATTCTTGTGAATCTCTGACTCTGACTTGGCTCTCTGAAATTTGGACTGGATCTGACTACTTTTCAATGTGCTTTTTTTGAAAGCAAAACCACTCAGGAAAGCTTTCTTACCAAGAAGCTTTGTTGATTACATTTTCTTCTTTCTCAACTCAGACTTAAGTAAGTTGCTTTCCTCACCTAGCAACTATGTGAGTTTGTGGCCTGAAACAGGACAGTTTCAGGGATAGGGTGTAGGTGACACTTTATTGTGCTGGTTCTCTTCCTTCAGCTGGGATGGTTCCAGGCACTGTTGATTGGCTGGGAAAGGTCTTACATTGGGCCTTTACTTAGCAGAGTGTTTTACAGTTTGTTATTTTATCCTCTCTGGTTTAACATCCAGATAAAGCTGCTGGGTGAGCTAATGGGTGAGCATGCTGATGATACCTAGGCTAGCTTTATAACCCTATCCTTGGCCTACTGAGTGAAGCTGTTGGAGGCTGAAGGGGAAAGCACATTAAAACATGCATGATTGGTATCAGCTTTTCAAGGTAGATCAGACCAGTATGCCAGAATTATGAATGCTAATACTACTTCTACTATCAGGTTACTGAACAAGGGAGAGGCACTTACTCAAATTACAGGTAGTCCTCAACTTATGACCACAATTATGCCCACAATTTATGTTGCTAAGCAATAGTTGTTAAGTGAGTTTTCTCCCATTTTAGAACTTTTCTTGCCACAGTAGTTAAGTGAATCGTTGCAGTTGTGAAATTAGTAACACAATTAGTAAGTGAATCTGGTTTCCCCATTGACTTTGCTTGCAGAAGGTCACCTAAAGTGAGCACATGACTCAGGACACTGCAATGTGATAAATACATGTCAGTTGCCAGCGGTCCATGGGAATACTGCAATGGTTGTAAGTGAGAAAAACTTACAATCATGTCACTTTTTTCAGTGCTGGTATAACTTGGAATATTACTAAATGAATGGTTGCAAGTCAAGGACTACCTGTACATTTCTGCCTCCGACTGAGATTTCATTATTTGACTATTCCCATTTTTTAAAGATAGTATTCATATAAAAAAAGAAAAAAGAGAAAAAAGAAAGATATGTTGAAATTATAAACACAAATATTGGATAGAAAGTTTGTAGAGTAATCTAACATAAATTAGAAGATGTATCATATTGCCATATGTTACCAAATCTTTCTTATTGTAACTGTCTTTGAAATAAAAAGGATTTGATAGTGATGCTAGTGGTGAAATGGTAGTATGTATCCTACCAAATGTTAACAGACTTTCTTTTACATACATACATATATACATAAATACATCCACAAAACCTGCTCCTTTTATAGTTGATATTCTGCTTTTGGGGAAATTTATCCATTCTGTTTTTAATTATAGACAGTTTATTATTATTATTATTATTATTATTATATAATCTGAGATTGGGAAAAACTATACCATCTCTTTTTTACGTCTTGCAAAACTTTGAAATTTACTCTTGTCTCCTTTTTTCCAACTCCATGTAATTATATTAATTGTTCTTTGCTAATCTTGCCATATTTTAATTTGGGACTTGAATTGCTAATATTTGAATTGAAAAGTTTATATTGGGTAATACAGTCATTTTTAACCAGTAAAATTCTAAGTTTTTCTGCCTTTCAAGATCTTACTTTATTTCCTTCCATAATTCGTTGTTATTGAAATACATCTTTACTGCATCCTGTCATGTAAAGTTCTATACATTTCACCATTCATTCATTGTTCTTCTACAATTGGCCACTTTTTTATATTTTTTCCTTTGGAAGTTAGATGCTTTATTATTTTGTTGTGGGCTTTTTTTTTCATTGATTTTGCATCTGGAAAATCAAAGAAAATATATGAGTAGTTTTATTGTATAGAGCTTTGTGGTTTTACAATTGTTAATACCACATCATCTGTATAACTTTTCATCCTGTATTCCTTGCCTTGGATTTTGATCCAAATTGCATATTTATCTTTCCAGATCTTTTTCAGCAGAACAATTACAAATACCAATACAAGTGGACACTAATTGAAAAGTTTTCAGTTAGGGTTCTTGTTTAAATAAACCTTCGTAGTTTATTGTTGGCATGTACTCTCGTTCCAAGTTTTGAATTCTTTTCTGGGATATATTTTGTTTAAAACCTCCAAATTAAAAAAAAAAGATCATTCCAAATTGTCAAAAGTTTTTTTCTGTAGAAATAGTACTGTAGTTGTTTTTTCTCTCCCAATGTTGATAAATTCTGGTGCATTTATGAAAAAGGTGCTATTTTCCTTTTTATAAAACAATCTGATCCCTGTGTATAATTTTGGGAATGTATTTCCTCATACACTCAGCTAATATAACGGTGTAAATCTTGAAATCAATATTCAAAAAGAATTTGGTTTATATGTTTGAGGTTTCTTCAGGTCATTCCCTTTTTGTATTATTATACATGCCTCCTTCCATATATTTGATATTGCTTTTGTTGTTTTAATTTCTTTCATCATCAGTCATGGTACTGCTAGTTTCTCTTCTATGTATTTTTTTAGTGCTGACAGCCTACCTGTGCCAGTCACCCTACCAATTATAATTTTCTTCTTTAATCTCTTTCTTAATTGCTTCTTTAATCTCTTAAATTGGTATACATTTCTGCCCTTCAAAGTTGCTCATGCTCAGAGATCAGACAAGTCACCTCATGGCTTGACTACTACACTATGGCTTACAAGTCATAGAGGATTAATAAGTAGTTTTGTCTGGATAAGCCTTAAAAGGATGTTTTCCATGGTTTGTCTTTTTCCTGGAAGGAAGTGGTGCTTAAGGACTTGAAACAGAAAGTTGCCTTGTGGCCATGTTGGATGCCTAAGCATTCCATCTTCTTCCCATGCTTGTTAAAATACACTCCTAGAAAAAGCCATCCAGAGCTTTAAACTAAAATGCAGTTGATGTCTGATCCTCTTTTCATTTCCATCTTCAAGGGGAAAATGATACATAGCATATTCCCAGCTGGCTTTTGTTTGCTTGCTTCTTTGTTTATAGATTTGTATGGCTGCCCACCTTAGATCATAACTCTGGGCAGCTTACAACAATAATATCAAGGGTACTATAGGAATACTGAATAGGTGTTTAGTACATTTATAAAATAGTGATGACTTAACGTAAGAAATCATAATGTTATGAAAAGATGTAATTGTGACGAAGTAGATGACAGATATAATTTTCTCTTCAATAGCATCTGCTCCAAATGCACAATTAGTCAGATAAAGAAAGGTGAAGATCAACTAACGAAAGGGTAAGACACAAGACACAGCAGACCTGCCTTTCTCCACGCAGGAACAAATGGGAGCCATGCACAGAGGAGCTGAAAGGTTTGACTTTTATAGAAAACAGAGCATCACCCCAAAGACGTCTACCCTCTTGTATTGTCTTAGGTAAGTTTGGAACAAACTGATCTTTGGCTATGTCCTGGTCTGTGCTCTGTTGGAAACAGCGTTATGAAAACGAAAATGATGCAAAAAGGAGAACCATCGTGTTCAAAGATGGGAGCTTTTGAGGATGGGATAAGATTTGCATACTTACAACACAATAAAAATTGGGTGTAAAACTGTTCAGGAGTAAAACAGTTAGTACAATATAAACACAAAGATTTTCCCAAGGGACATTCAACAAATGCTCAAAGAGAAAACCAAATATTCAGCTGGAACTGCTGAACAACAGTGTGGGCCAATCTGGTGCTGGGGGAGAAGGGCTTTCTCAAACCATTGTATTTCAAAAGAAAAAGCTTTGTTTCCCTTTTCAGATAATGCATTTTGCCCAGTCATGAGGCCTTGAGGTGAGTTCCCTGCCTACATCATAGATCTTAATATTGGGGTAGAAAAAGTGTTACTTATATGAAAGTCCAAACCATCTAAAGGATTCTTCAATCATCAATCCAGCCTCTATATCATCTTCAGGAACAAATCTAGGTAAAGTCCTTGCAGAAATATATATAATAGGGATCCCCAACCTCCAATTGGTGGACCGGCATTGGTCTGCAGCATGCCAGTAACTAGGCCATGCAAACTAGCGAAGTCTCATCCATGTGATGCAGGCATCACATGAAATTACATCCACTCTAGTCCATAGAAAAACCTCTGTCTATAGAACTAGTCCATGGTGCCCAAAAGGTTGTGGGGCATTGGTATACTAAATGTTGTCAGAGCACAACCACCACAGACAGGCCACCCTGTTCAGGAAAGGTATGCAGCTGATAAACTAGTTGCAACGGGCTGCATGATGCTCAGTGGGCCACCAGAGTTCCTTGTGCCTCAGATGAATGAGGTGAAGTCAGGAAAAGAGTACAGTCACATACTTGTTCTTTCGTAAGTGTTTACAGAATCTGGAACTTTATTTAAAGTAGCTTTCAAATGTAAATTCATGAATTTTTCAGCTATGAACCCCAGTACGGAAATTAGTAAGTATCTGGTTTCCATTAGTTCAGGAATAGGAGAATGTCATTGGTCTTGTACAGTGGTGAGGTTCAATTTTTTTTACTACTGGTTCTGTGGGCGTGGCTTTGTGGGTGTGGTGTGGCTTTGTGGGAGGGGCAGAAGGATTCTGCAAAATCCCCATTCTCTCCCCACCGCACTAACCTGCTTTCCAACTCCTTTCTCCTGTGCAGGGCAACAGAAGAAGATAAGCTGGGAGGCTGGGAGGCAGCAGGGGCAGGGCCTATTTGCCGGTTCTCCGAACTACTCAAAATTTCTGCTACTAGTTCTCTGAACTGGCCGAATACCACCTCTGGTCTTGTAGCCTTCACATAGGCATCTGATTTGCCATTTTGGAAGGAGAAAGCTAATTCACAGATATGCTTAATACTGTTCTGTCTCTGGTATTGTCAAAAGTTACCACTTCAGAGTCTTCTTTTTATTCCTATTTCCATGATTTTTCACATCTTGTACTGAGAGTCACCTCAGTTTAAGTATGCAGAGTAGCAAAAAGCTATTGCCCTCAAACACTCAGGAAGCAGACTGGGAGCTGCAAAGCTATTACATTTAGGCATTATGCATCTAAAATGAAAGGCATGCTTCTCAAAAGGAAATAGGAAATTTTTCTGATAAGTCACATTTCCTCTAGTTTTACCTGATTAACTTCCCAGTGTCTCACACAATGTTAACCTTTTAATCCAAATAGTCATATGTCTTTACCCAGTTGTTAACCAATTGTGCAAGTGAATGGATGTCAATAAAGTATGAAAGTAATAACTGGGGTTCCCATCCCAGTCATTGTTTTCATTTTTTTTCTTGCAATAAAAATACAGATAATTTTCATCTAGAATCTAGGCCTGTGCAACTGAATTATTTTACAGGGGCGGAGGAAAGGCAACATGGCCATCAAAATATGATTAGAAACTATGGTCATTGAACATCAACAAAACTCTATCTTTGACTCACAGAGACTAGAAAAAACATGCGGTCTTTTTATCTATCTATCTGTCTGTCAATCAACACACTCAGTGCAAAGCATCTGGATTTCTATAACAATATCTAAATCCTTAGGAATGTTTTGCTGCTTAGGGTGAACATTTTTTAGTCATCATGTAATTTTTAGTTATTTAATCTACAGTTGTATGCATTATTCCAGCTGCACTTTGAAGCATAGTTAATCATTGTGAGTTACGTCCATTAAAACCAAAGAAGCTTATATCTCTTTAAAATTTGATAAAACTGAACTACTAATTGGGAGGAAAGTCCACTATTACCTATGAGTAAATTAGATCAGTGTTTTTCAACCACTGTGCTGCGGCACAATAGTGTGCTGTGACATAGTGTAAGGTGTGCCGTGGGAAAAACACTTTATATATAGTCAATATAGGCACAGAGTTAAAATTTTTTAACATTTTCTAATGGTGGTGTGCCTCGTGATTTTTTTCATGAAAAAAGTGTGCCTTTGCACAAAAAAGGTTGAAAAACACTGAATTAGATTGCAACGTTCTACAAGAACTACTCATAACAATATTTTTTAGAGATCAACACAATCAAAGCAATAATTTCAAAGGCAGCACCAAATACAGTAAAACTTGGAAATATTTTGGAGTTTTAAAACACATGCGGACACCGGGAATAGCAAAGTCCCTTTTTAAAAAAAATCAAAAGTTGCAATCAAGTTTCAGATTCAACGAAAGGGTCAAAAATATTACTTTGTTCCTAATCTAGCTCTTTTTCTAAAGTATCTATATCAGATGATTGGTTTCCAGTGTAACTTTGATTTTTGGATGTTTTTGAAGAGATATGCTTTACTGATTTGTCCTCAAATGTCAGCCACTTAGCTATCTGCAAACTTGATTTCCTGAGTGAAGACTCTTAAGGTGCATACCTCCTACAAATTCCTAATCCATTCTTTATTTCCTGCTCAAACTTGTCACATTCTTGCCTGAGCTAACCAGAGCAAAGTTACAACAAGGACAGTCTATTTTAAATTTCATTTCTTCACAAATTAAATTAAGTACATACACAAATTCTATACTTCCGTTCTTACCTGCCAGCTTGTCCTGGACAGTTCTTCTAAAAAAGCTGGGGTGATTGTATATTCCTTCTCCTGTTCACTGCTGTGATCCTTGTTTTGCTGCAGATTGAAAGGAAGTTGCATCAAATATAGCCTGCTCGTGAAACTGAATGGGGCGTTGCTGCTTAGACAACAAATCTAAACAATGGAAGAAACTGAATGTCACTATCCCTAAAGCAAGAACACTGAGTTTCCTGATGCCACTTGCACCAGAAAGAATCTGCCCTTCCCAACAGCGGATCAAAATCTTTCAGTTCATCCGCTCTACTCGATCAGAGCCTCTTTGCAGTGCAACCCTCCCCTGCTTTCTTCTGCGACTACGGAGCCTCCTTCCTTCTTTTACCACAGAAGTTTATATCTGATTAAAATTTCATAAAACTGCACTACTAATTGGGAGGAAAGTCCCTTTACCATCTGGCTCTCTCTGTTTACTTTGTTTACGAACTTGGACTCTCGGACTTCTGCTCCTTTTGTTGTGACTACGACTGCCCACCACTACCCCAAGAATATTATTCCAACTATCAGGGACATCACTCCATCTGCCCTCTATTTTACAATCGCCCACCCAACACGGCTTTCTTTTGGACCTTGACTTTGGGTGCTTTTCAGGACCTGAGGAAGGGAGAGGGGCGGAGCAGCTCTCCCTCCTCCTTCCGCACCATTGACTATCTTAACCGTACTTGCGCAGTGCTCCGCACATTTTAGGAATGTAGTGTGAATGGTGTGCCTGGCTGATGTTTGTACCCACCTTTTTAACCTCATATTGTTGTATTTTTTGTGTTTAATTAACAAACGTGGGGATTGCATGGATGAGTGGCTGTGTATGTATGTGAGGACTGAGAGTACAGCCTGGTGCCTCCTCCACTGAGTGCTATTGCAGAAGTGGTAGGGGGCCCAGGCCTACCTCCCATCCCAGAATGAGTGACAAAAATCACCTGCCGGATGGAGCGGAGGCTGTGGGAGGGGATATGGGGTCTACAGGTGCGGGGGTGGGCCGGAGCATTACGGTCACTATGGGGAGAGGCAGGTACGACGGGAACTTCAGGGCTAGCCATTACCGGGGAAGGAGGGTTCACTACATCACAGAGATCCCTCCTTCCGGCCCTGCTAGTTCCACTCCAGGGCCAGATGGCGAGAACTGTCAGGGCCCTGGTCTCAGGCTGTTGTTGCTAAATGCCAGGTCTGTGGTTCACAAAGCTCCCCTTGTCCGGGACCTAATTTTAGATGAGGGGACAGATCTGGCATGTATTACTGAAACCTGGCTGGGCCCGGAGGGAGGAGTCCCCCTCACTGAAATGTGCCCAGAAGGATTTCAGGTGCTTCATCAGCCGCGGCCTCAGAGAAGGGGTGGGGGAGTGGCTGTCATCGTCCGAAGGTCTTTAGTTCCTCGTAGGATCCCTGCTCCGGAGCTTGTCAGGTGTGAGTCCCTGTTGATGAAGTTGGACCTTGGTGGTCAAGTGGGTTTGTTGCTAATGTACCTACCTCCCAACAGCGTTGCAACAGCCCTCCCCTCGCTTCTCGAGTCAGTAGCCGAGTTGGCGGTGGAGTTCCCCACGCTTATGGTTCTGGGGGATTTCAACCTGCCTACACTTGGTGAACGCTCTGACGGGGCGCAGGAGTTCATGGCTTCCATGACAGCCATGGACTTGACCCAAGTAATTTGGGGTTCGACTCATTCAGCGGGTCACACGCTTGACCTCATATTTCTCTCGGAGCAGTAGAGATGTGATCTAGAGTTGAAGAGCATTAAGACCTTGCCCTTGTCATGGTCTGATCACTTCCTACTGAGGCTTGACTTTCGGAAACCAATCTCCCACTGTAGGGAGGGGGAACCAATTAGGTGGTTCTGCCCCAGGCGCCTGATGGACCCTATGGGATTTCAGACAGCGCTTGAAGAAATACCTGACACTCTCGTCCACAATCCGGTGGAGTCCTTAGTCGCTGCCTGGAATGCAGCGGCAGCGGGTGCTCTAAACCAGATTGCACCTTTGCGACCTCTCCGAGGCAGCGGATCCAGGAGGGCCCCTTGGTTTACCGAGGAACTCCGGGAGATGAAGCGCCAAAAGAGATGCCTAGAGCGCCGCTAGAGGACGAGTAAATCTGAGTCAGACTGAGCACTGATGAGAGCCTTTATCAGAGCCTATCTCGTGGCAATATGGGCGGCGAAATGTTTGCATTTTGCCGCTCTTATTGCATCCGCCAAATCGCGCCCAGCCGCCTTGTTTAGAATAACCCGCTCCCTCTTGAAAGGGTGGGATGCGGATGACCCTTTACAAGGTAGAGCTGAGGAATTTGTTCAGTATTTAATGGATAAAGTTGCTCAGATTCGGACAGAACTGGACTCCAATTGTACGGTACCAGCCGAGGTACCGGGGGAAGGTCTTGAGCATACTTTATGGATTGAGGTTCAACTTGTTTCTCCTGATGAAGTAGACAAGGCCATGGGAGCGGTGAGTGCTTTCACTTGTATACTGGACCCGTGCCCCTCCTGGCTGGTCTTGACTAGCAGGGAGGTGACACGCGGCTGGATCCGGACGATAGTTAACACCTCTCTCCGGGAGGGAATTTTCCTGCTCTTCCTAAAGGACGTGGTGGTGAGACCCCTCCTGAAGAAACCATATATGGACCCAGCCATCTTGAGCAACTATCGTCCAGTCTCCAACCTGCCTTTTGTTGAGAAGGTTGTTGAGAAAGTGGTGGCCTCTCAACTCCGACGGTCCTTGGATGAAACCGATTATCTGGATCCCTTTCAGTCGGGCTTCAGGCCTGGTTATAGCACTGAAACTGCTTTGGTCGTGCTGATTGATGATCTCTGGCGAGCCAGGGATAGGGGTCACCCCTCTATCCTTGTGCTCCTTGACCTCTCAGCAGCCTTCGATACCATCGACCATGGTATCCTTCTGCGACAGTTGCGAGAGGTGGGAGTGGGAGGCACCGTCCTTCGGTGATTCTCCTCCTATCTCTCGGACAGGTTGCAGTTGGTGTTGGTCGGAGGGCAGAGGTCAACCCCAAGGCCCCTCAATTATGGGGTGCTGCAGGGTTCGGTCCTATCCCCCCTCCTATTTAACATCTACTTGAAGCCGCTGGGTGAGATCATATGCCGGCACGGGATTAAGTACCACCAATATGCAGACAATACGCAGTCGTATCTGTCCGCCCCGTGCCAACTCAGCGAAGCAGTAGAAGTGATGTGCCAGTGCCTGGAGGCTGTTAGGGTCTGGATGGGCGTAAACAAGTTGGCACTCAATCCAGACAAGACCGAGTGGCTTCTGATGTTCCCTCCCAAAGATTGGCCAAGTATTCCATCTCTCAGGCTGGGGGGTGAAATTATACGCCCCTCAGAGAGGGTCCGCAATTTGGGAGTCCTCCTGGATCCCCAGCTGACTTTAGAACACCATTTGTCGGCTGTGACCAGGGGGACCTTTGCCCAGGTTCGCCTGGTGCACCAATTGCGACCCTACCTGGATAGGGAGGCCCTTCAGACAGTCACTCACGCCCTTGTGACCTACTGTAATGCGCTCTACATGGGGCTGCCCTTGAAGAGTGCTCGAAGACTTCAGTTAGTCCAGAACGCAGCCGCGCAAGTGATTGTGGGTGCACCCAGGTACACCCACATCACACCTATCGTCCGTGAGCTGCACTGGCTACCCATTAGTCTCCGGACCTGCTTCAAGGTCCTGGTCGTCACCTATAAAGCCCTACATGGCATCGGATCTGGGTACCTGAGAGACGGCCTCCTGCCGATTACCTCCCATAGACCGATTAGATCTCACAGGTTAGGTCTCCTCTGGATTCCATCTGCCAGCCAATGTCGGCTGGCGACTCCCCAGGGGAGAGCCTTCTCTGTTGCAGCTCCAGCCCTTTGGAACGACCTCCCCGTGGAGATCCGGACCCTTATTACCCTCCCGGCCTTCCGCAAAACCACAAGTCCTGGCTGCTCCAGCAGACTGGGGGGCTTGTGAAATATCCAGCCCCACAGTAACTGTGAATGTTGTCTATTTTAAAGTGTTGTTTTGTTTATTTATCCCCTTCCCTTGTTTATTGTAAGCCGCCCAGAGTCCTTCGGGAGTGGGCGGCATACAAGACCAATAAACTCAACTCAACTCAAGTGATAATGGATCCTACCCATTGGCATTGCCTCTAGAATGTATAAATGAGGTAAAGACTATTATCATTTTTATATTGTCTTTACTTCAGAAGTAGAATAGAAGCCATAAACTAGCAGAGAATGTAAAATTAATTGCTCTGCTTTTGATTTTTGTTTAGGCAATTCAGCTCTGTTGAAAGTCTTATTTCACATTAAAAGGAGATTATAGACATTAATTGGAAATATCACTGTACTGATAATGTCTGGATTGTCAATATCCCCAACAACAATAATGTTAAAATTAAACACATTTCTTCTACCAACATCCCTCCTAAAAGCAAATTTATAATCTGTGTGGTGTTTTTATACCAGGAATAATCCTTATTGGGACTTAAAGGAGGAGGCCAAATGTTATTCAATAGGGTTGAAATCCTCTACCAGGAATTGAACACACAGAACTTTACAATTTAGATGGCTACTGTATTATATACAGCACATTCACTTTATCCAGATCCTGGCATTCAATTGCTGCAGGAAGAAATATATAGAATGTCAGCGTTCCAAATATCATGCAGAATTAAATCAGAGTCCAAGGCAGAGCTATCCTTAAAGTTTCAATTTAATAAGACAGACATGTTGGCACGAACTGTGGAATCCCAAATCTAAAAGCTTCCTGGGATTCCACCCAGTTGAAAGTTCATGATCTTATCCCCACACCCATAAATCCATCACATGGTCCAATCTTCTTTGGCCGTGCTGGCATTTCCACCCATCTAGTTCCGGTCAGTTGCAGAGGTGCGGAGACAAAAGATGACTTTGATTTCTAGAAAGGAATGATAACAACACATTCCACAATTCTACTCTTTACTATTCCCCCCTCCCAATTGCCCACTAATGAAACAGCATAGTAAAGAGAGAGAGAGAGAAAGTGTGGCAGGCCAAAGATTCTAAAACAGTGGTTCTCAACCTTCCCAATGCTGCAACCCTTTAATACAGTTCCTCATGTTGTGGTGACCCCCAACCATAAAATTATTTTCATTGCTACTTCATAACTGTAATTTTACTACTGTTATGAATCATAATGTAAATATCTGATATGCAGGATGCATTTTCATTATTACAAATTGAACATAATTAAAGCATAGTGATTAATCTGCCAATCTTGGTTTGGGAGACGATCAGCCAGACTGGGATTTTCCAGGATAAAACAATCTTCCTGCCTGCCTCCAGCAGCAGTTTGTGGTTTACATGAGTTTCACTTTATTACATTTACTTTTTTTACATTCCGTTCCCCCCACTCACCCACCCAGTTTTCTTCTTTCTTTCTTTCTTTCTTTCTTTCTTTCTTTCTTTCTTTCTTTCTTTCTTTCTTTCTTTCTTTCTTTCTTTCTTTCTTTCTTTCTTTCCATTCCTCCCTCCCTTTTCTTCTTTCTTTCCATTCCCCCCTCCCTTTTCTTCTTTCTTTCTTTCCATTCCCCCCTCCCTTTTCTTCTTTTTTTCTTTCTTTCTTTCTTTCCATTCCTCCCTCCTTCCCTTTTCTTTCTTTCTTTCCATTTCTCCCTCCCTCCCTTTTCTTTCTTTCTTTCTTTCTCTTTCTTTCTTTCTTTCCATTCCTCCCTCCTTCCCTTTTCTTTCTTTCTTTCTTTCTTTCTTTCTTTCTTTCTTTCTTTCTTTCTTTCTTTCTTTTTTTCTTAAACACAGATTAAGAAGTTGCCCTTTAAATGGGATTTTAAATGGAGGCTTAAGCTACATCAAACTGTGCTTCCGTCCCGAGTGGAATTCCTTGGGATGGAAGGAATGGGTGGGCGGGGCCTGTCCTCCCCTCTGGCCTCTCCCCTCCAGGCCTTCCCGGGGGCCAAAAAGCCTCTGAACTCAGTTTAGCCCGCAGGACAGGACCGGTGGCGGGGGAGGCGAAGGCAGCATCCAGGCCCAAGGTGGCTTGAATCCTGGCATGTGCCTGCCTGGGTGAGAGCCCATCCCGCCAGCTGAAGTGGGTGGCCCAACTGCCCTGCCAGTCTCCTGCTCTCTGGGCGTCTTCGAGACCCTGTGCAGGCGGCTGGGCTGAAGCAGCACCACCAACCGCGCTCACTTTGGATGTCTGTCGGAACCAAGGCTGATCCACCACCCAGAAAAACCCATCTCTCTCCCCCTTCAGCGCCTCAGCCTTTCCCTGGCATGGAGACCAGGTGGGACGGCGTCTAGGTTATGTCCGGAGCTGGGAGGAGGCTGCTTCACCACCTGGCGCTCTTCATGCACCTGCCACTTCAGGACGTGCTCCTGAGCATGGGTGACGCTGGTGGAGGTGGATGGTTTTAGGCGACCCCTGTGAAAGGGTCGTTCGACCCCCAAAGGGGTTGCGACCCCCAGGTTGAGAACCACTGTTCTAAAAGGAATATAACTGCAGGCCTGACATAGAATTTATCAGAATGTTACATGCAGCCCACCTTCTCCTAAGCTCTGACCATAGAAATACAGATGCTGTGCTATGTCTACAGCAGTGTTTCCTAACCTTGACAACTTGAATTTTCTACATAGCTACTATCTTGAGAATTCTGAGGACTGAAGTTCACACATTTTTAATTTGCCATGTTTGAGAAACACTGGTCCACAGTGACTATACCTCGTTTGTTATAAAGGACAGTCCTTTTTTTTTTCAGAAAACTATATTTTAGATATAGTTATTCTTTAATTTTTTCATTTTTTTTTCTTTTAGTCATTTAATGTGTATCATACAATGGTACCATTTAATGCACAATCTTTCACATTCATGCAAAAAGTATGGTGATTGAATTATCTTTTTAAAATATATTAATATGCAATGCTTGATTTAGATATTTTAATTAGAACATACATTTTTGTAAAGATTTTCTTGGTTTTTTTTTCATGAATTTGGATTTGTAAAGGAAAGTTATAAACATAAACAATTGAGGGTTTTTTTTCATATGAACCTCTTTCAGATTTGCTCCTTTTTCAGGTTTGTTCTTTATTTTTTCCAAGGAAGTATGGTTACCCCAAGGATGAAACTGGTCATATAGTACCCTCCTTCTTATGGTCAATATGACTAAAAGTAAAACATAAATCAAATCATATAAAAATGCTTAATTTATAGAACTGGCTTTGATTGATAGATTTCAGTCAGGGTCATTCCAACAAGACAAATGCTAGGTTGGGATTGAAGTTAGAGGAAGAATGACAAGTATCTTTATTGTTGATGTGAAAACTATTTTATTTCATTTTCCTTTTCCTTTTTATACAATCACTTATATACTGTGCAATTGAAAAAGCAATAAACACAATTCATCTTTTATACCACCATGGAAAACCAACATAACACTTCAATCCTCCATACACCCTTTCTTCTCCCCCTCCAACTTTCATTTCTCCCCTCCAACATTCCCCTCTTCTACTTCCCCTCCCCCTCAGACATTCCTTTCTACCCTTCCCTCCATCTCACCCTCCTTACATTCCCCTCTACTCCCTCTTGACTCCTCCCTCTTCTTTCCCTCTACTCCTCACTTCGGTGTATTTCTACTATTCATTAATCTATTCAATTTGTATTTTACACTAAAATTATAAGAAAAGAAAAGAAAGGGAAAAGAAAAGAAAAAGAAAAAAAAAGAAAAAAGAGCAACAGTATACAAGTGCATTCTTATTGTTTTGAAAATTGAAACTATATCTCCACCCTCCCCCCCTCCCCCCCATGAACCCCCCTCCCTAGCCCCCTTCCGACTTCCCAGATCCCATTCCCGGCATAACTCTTTATCAAGCACAGTCTGGAGTATATTAAAACCGAATAGATTAAGAATTAAAAGATAAAAAATAAAGGAAAAAAGAAAAGAATAATAAAGAAAAAGAAAAACAAAAAAAAGAAAAAAAAGGGAAAAATCAATAAACTCTCTACATTAAGCTCAGCTTCCTATCATTATTAAAACTTAAGCAATGTGCATCATTCCTAATCTCAGTTAATTTATTACTTGCAGGATTTCAAACTATGTGGAAACCAAGTGAGTTAATCAAATAAAATTCTACTGTAGCTAGGGGCCTTATCTCTTTATCTAAATATGTGTCCATTTCCAAACCTTTAATTTTTCTCTTTTACCTCCTTCTCTATAAAGCAATTTAAACACCTCAAATATTTCTCACAGTTTCCGTTCTAACTCCTCTCATCCTGCCTCTACCCGTGTCCATATATATATTTTATTATCCTCCGTGCTCCTCTCATGTTTGCTCCGCCTTCCTTCGAACTCCCTGAATATATCCTTCCAAACATTATATTCAAATAGCAATGGCAATTTCTATAAAAATCAACTTACTTTCTGGCTCAGAATAAGTTCTAATTGAACCTTCACTACCCTCCCGTCTGCACCACACTTCCCAACTCGACAAGTATCTTTATTATAGACTTGTAATATTAGTGATCATTGTTTTTCTGTGAAAAAAATAGACAGGCTCATGTGCAACAACGGAGCCTATCAGTCTTTCCAGGCTCTGCAAGAGTGCTGCTCATCAGTCTCTGGGGTGGAGTAGCCTATTAATGTATGTATTTTTATCTTGCCTTTATTTATTTTTTAATAAATAACTCAAGGTAGCAAATATACATAATACTCCTTGCTCCTCCTGTGCTCCCCTGACAACAGCCTGTATTCCATGGAAGTAAATCTTAATTGACACACAGGTGATTGAACTCTTATTGCAATGATAAGCCACATTTCATTTCACGGAGAACAAATGATTCGCCTTTTATTAATCAAATGTTTAAAAATGAGATACTTTTTTTTTTTTTTACTAAAGGAAGCATTTTAATTGAGAAAGAAGGACCACTAAAGAGGGAAGAAAGCCCACCTCAAGTGTATTTCCTTTTAATTAGATATTAGAGGTGAGAAAGGAAAATGGATCTCTGAGGAGAGGCCTGGGGGGAGGACCTCTTTTAGTCAGGGTCTGTAAGATCTTAGATATTTTATGGACCCTGACTAAGGAGTCTAACAGATTGCCAGTTTTGACCAATAGACTAACATGAAAAGACCATTTTGAAGACCGAGTATGGATAGAAAAGATAGAATATTTAGTCTTGAGTACTTATAAGAAAACTAAACTTGAATATTAAACTGCATATTTAGAAATATGTTGTAATATATTATTTCCTTTGTCTGTTAGCTGAAAAGTATGTCTTACGGTATGGTTCCTGTTTGCTTGCAATTTCTGTTCCTTGTTCTACTGAATAGGAGGAATTGAGGTTGAGGGAATTAGGGAACTAGGTATTAATAGCACATAGGAAAAAGACAACATTGCAAGAATGGTTTTGGCAAAAGAACAATGGTGTAACATTACAATGGTGTAAGATTGAGGTTGGCAAGAGAAGGTGGGCAAGGTTGGCAAGTTGCATGATTATGATCGGAAAAAGGGGCAACTGACCCAGTTGCTTTGACATTAGGGACAGATCCTGAAAGTCACATGGTTTGTGGTTTTAAGGTATAAAAGGCAAAGGCGAATAATAGGAAGTTGCCAATCAGCCTCAACTTGACCCATTTGACTGCTTCTCTGATTGACCCTCATTGCAATGTCATTAATGTAAGTGTTTGATGTTTGTTATGCTTTAAATTCTAATAAATCTCTGAATCCTAAAGTGAGTTTTTTGTGGTGTGCTGTCTGTTCAATTGTTATTGTGCAGTTATGCTCAATAATTAGTTTTTTCCCTGGCAGAGGTAAGGTTTAAAAACCTTCCAACTTCATTTTCATAAGCAATTTTTTCCAAACTGGCATACTTTACATTAACTGTAGGCAGAAAAAAGACAATCTGATGGATGAGGACCAAAGGATTCAAAAAGCAAATCACTTTTACCTCCACCTGTATAGGTACCTGCATCCCTATATGATGGCTTTAGGCATATAAGATTGCACTGATATTGCTGGTAAGAAATATCTAATTTCATCTGCCCAAGCTGCTATACAGAAGATTCATGGAAGAACAGCAGCACAATTTTGTAGACTGTGATTCCACAGTTCTGTAGAATTGTGAATCCCATCCAGATTCCTATAAGAGTGAAAGCCCAGTTTTATAAACAACTAAATTATTTTAGTTTAGCATAGTGGTGTTGGAAGAAATATCCATCTGGTTCAGTTCCAAGCTGGTAGACACTGGAAACATGGAGACGGATTGGAAAGATGATTTATTGATGAACAGGACCACATGGGTTTGAGGTCCTAGGCAACTAACCACATGGAGTTGAGAGTGAGGGTTATGTATACCTTCTCTTGGGCCTTGCCCTTGAGCTTCCTGATCCTGTGCAAGGGCATATATTCTATTGGCTGTTGTAGGGGTCATAGCTAACCTTGTAGGTTGTCTGAGAAGTTTGGTTGAAGGCTGGAGGGTGATTGTGCTATGTGGTGAGCTCTTCTGCTAGATAATTCTATTAGGTCCTGGAGGGTCATGTCTTAATCACCCTGGAGCTGAAGGACTCTTATTTTCTAGATAGGCTTGCCCAGTGTTTAAAGGGCACCAAATATCTGCTGGGGACATGGAGCTGGTTTCTGTCTCTAAAAACATGATTCTCCTTTAGGGGAAATATTTTATCCTGCCTTTTTAAAATATTTCTCAAAATATTTCATTCTTCTAGGAGATGTGGCTTCCCTCAGTGGTTAAGGTGCTGAACTAAAACTATTGCATAAGTTTTAATCCTCTCTTAGGAATGAAAGCCAGCTGGATGACTTTGGGCAAGTCATTGTCTTTCAGCCCAGCCCACCCTGCAGGACTGATGTAGCAAAAGAAGGAGGCAGGAGCATTATATATGCAGTCTGGAGCTGTAAAAGATAGTGGAATATAAATACAATAATAATAATACTAAAATGCAGCAATGCTAGAATTTCACATTCAGTTTTTATTCTCTTTTTTTCATTCAGTGGATGTACAAAAGAGGAGGGAAGAAATGGCCAGGGACATCCAGACGGTGTGGTATGCACAGAGTACCCGCAGACGCATGTGCGATCTGGATCAGAAACAAAGCTTATGCGGTGGAACTTAATTTGCACTTCAAGCAAACCAGAAACAAGATTTTGAGGCTTTCTGTGCAGTAGTTTCTTGAGGTCACAAAACAAAGTTCACAAATATGAGTGTTTCTTTGAGGTTAAAAAAAAAAAATCCAGGAAAGAGTTATGTCCTTTCCTGCCAGTCTTCTAATATGTGCCTTGGGACTGTCAAGAATGTATTAGGCAAGTTCAAGCAAAGGAAATAAGCTCCTTCACATTTAACGGATGGATTTCTGTGAGGGTCATTAAACACAATGACTAAAAACTGTGAATAGATTGTCCTCTTGCTGTTTAGATCAACAGCAACCAATAATGATTGCGGGAAGATGGGTGACAGTGAACATGTGGGTAAAAACTGCGGCTCAGGAGTAACTATTCTTCTATGAACCATTTTCTCTATTAAAAGAACAATCCAAAAATATAATAGCATTGTTTAATAGATGGGATTCCTTTATGGATAAATCTGGATGCAACATAGCTGTAGGCCTAAAGCAAAAACCTCAGCAATTAAAAGGGTGGTTTTAGGATACTGTCAGAAAATAACTAGGTATTTTGGCAATCAGGCAGTTTTGTCATTAGAAAGCAAATTCACTGACAGCTCAGCTCTGCATAGAATTTATACCTTAGGAAAACATGTTATAGACTTCAAATTCATCACAGGCATAGGGGCATTGCCTAAGTGCCATAGGTATTCCTATATATCTGCCATCCAAAATGCTCATTTCTGCATGGAATATTCAACAACATAATTTTCTGAACTATGCATTCCTTTTGTCCTAAAGTGTCTTTCTGTTTTGTGGTGATTGAAAAAGAAAATAGATTTGAATCTACTGAGACTGTGCAGAATTCATAACACCATAATAAAGGTATTCATAGTCTTAGAAATTCATGTTAGACTTTTGTAAATAAATACTTATCTATTGTCCTTCCATTTTTTAAATTGTATTTATTAGTCAAATGTAAGGCTGTCCAATGCCATAAAGACTATGGGCAGCAGGCAGCATTAATTAACAGCAAAAAACAATATACCAGGGAAAGCAACAATTACTGTCCAGTGGTTTCTCCATTTGTTAAATAAAGCTTTGCTTTTCCAGTCTGTCAAGGATGCTGTAGTTGTTGATTCACAAGGCACATCAATTGCAGAGCAATTCCAGCCAAAGCCAAAATAAACATGTGTGACAACCTTCATTGCCTAAGAGAAATGCTCCTTATCCCTGCTATTTCCTTGATCTTATCTAACACTTTTCTTTCCTCAACAAATTCCAAATAACTTGACACTGCCTAAATAAACAAAGATGTCCTGCTGTAGCTGAAATTGATCAGAACTCATATTATAAAGCCTTTATAAAATATTAATGAGATGATATTTTGTATTTTTCTTTATTGCCATACGTTTAAATAGTTTCCCCAAAGTAATACTCATTATTGTTCTATTGTAACACATTTTCCATTTCTATGTCTTATTTCAAAATTCTGAAATTCTGTACAGACATATATCTCCTATCTTTTTATCATTTCCTGATTATTGCCAGAAATCATTTATTTGCATTAACAGAAACTCGTACCAATGTGAAATACTTCCTAATATTTTTGTTCATTAGTATGTCTGATAATAGTCCTAGATGCAATATGCTTAAATAGCCTATTAAGTGATATGACTTAGAATATAGAATTTAGTTTAAGACATCTAACTGTGAAACTATTATAACTCTTTATTTGGAAACTTCCTTTCCTTTTTATGTGTTTCCAGATGATTCCAGATTTCTGTGTGATTTGACAGAGTAGCCCTAGGCAATGTCATCTTCCAATTGTATCCATTCCAATTTTTATGCTTTGACTTTGATCCTTTTTTTTTTTGCTGGGGAAAATCTGCTAAGGAAAAAAACAAGAAATGATCCCCATGAATGCTGCAATGAAACCTGGGCCGTTTGAAAACCTACTGCAAAAATAATTGGCATTACAAATTAGTGAAATCATACACCAGGCAAGAAATTTGTTTCCTGTATTGTGGTGTTGGAACAAAGGTCAGGCTAAAAATTGGTTAGCAGGTTTGAATAAGCGCAAGCTCTTGGTCAGAAGGCAAACTAAAGAACCAATACGTGACTACTTTGGAAGACTTGAAGAACACCGTCAGTCATTACCAACTGATCAATAGATTTAATTCTTTTTCCCTGATGAGTAATAAAGTTCAGTATTGGTATTCTAAATTCACAGAAAAATTACTTATGCTGATCCATGATAATTGCTGGCCATAATTATGAAGATGATCATTCTTACTGTCTATAGTAAAAGCATGGAACAATTCTAGACAATCATGCTTACATGCAGTCATGAAAGCAGAAATGCTTTTAATGATTAAGAAGAAGAAGTTGACCCTCAGGTATCAATCTAAATACTAGAAGGCACTTTTTCCTCTTACAGGTTTAAGCAGAAGACCTGGCAACAAGGACTTGATTTATTCTTTTTAAAATATTTTTTATTTCCAGTTCTCTGGATGTGCAGAAATAAATTATGCAAAGGACTCAGGAGGAAACTGTGAGGAACTAAAAGTAATTAAGTTACAGGATGCTGGTAGCCAGGAGGAAACTAATTCAGGAAAGTATGAAAAGGTCACTATTTTCATAATCCCAGGAGTTCACTGGAATAATTTCAATTGCTGAACTATAGTTGCTGAAAGCAGCAATCCTGAGCATACTTTCAGACGAGGTATTGCAGCTAATGGGACTTAATTTTGAGGAATTATCTCTGATTGTAAGGGGAAATTAAACACCAATAATTATTATGATGAGACAATTATTGTACTTCCACATCATGCTTGAAGAAAAACAATTATCTAGCAATACACTGTTATTTCATAATGGTAAAAGTCAGAAGAATCATACGATTCTGCTTATGTGCCATTTCCAGTGATATGTTTAAATGTTCAGTCTGAACATTAGGGATGCTCATATGGGAAGCAGAAGACTAAAATGTCATCTTTCTCCTTCTTAGGGTACTTTGCAGCATTTTGCTTGATTGCTACCTTTAAAATACCACATCTTTGCAAATACACAACCTGAAGACAGATGCTTTACTAGGTTGCACAGCCAACTTGCTGACAAGGCAGAATAAAATGGCTGCCTGAGCTGTGGTGTCACAAAAAGGCAGCAATTCAAAGACCGCAAAGGCATTCTTACTGATGTTTTCAGTAAAAGAAGGGGAAAATATTTGTGGTACGTTCTGCCTGAGCTCTCTAACAAAACTTGGGATAGTATATATACTATCCCAATATATAATGTGTATCCTAAGTAAAAGTTTGCTGCATTCGGGAGCAACATGGCTTTAGCCAACCTTCAATGAACACCCTGGCCAATGATGCACTGATTTGCTGCCCCCTCTCTCACAAAGTTGTATCATGTCCTGAAAATTCTAGATTATAGCAAAGTTGGGCAGTCTCTCTGTTTGCTTTGTCTGACCTGGCATGACAAGCCTACACAGGCATCCTAGCAACTCCCTCAGCATCCCCCTCATCAGGTCGGAAGTCTCTTGCCCTTTCTGACTTTATCATTTTGCTTTTTAATACTTGAGAGACAGACACTGGCTTCCAACCACTAATCATCTCTTTTCCCCGCAGAATGTTTTCTTGGATCCCAGTCTATTGGCCCAGAGAAGTTCACAATGATGGCAAAAATAGGGAAGGAGAGCAGCAGGCTTTCTTTCCAGAGAAATTGCCTTTAAAATTAGAAGAAAAAGGAGACAAGCAACTGGTTGTAAACCTGGGAGAGTTGGAGAAAGGCTGTTCACTGGAGCCATAGTTTCCATAGCAAGGCAGCATGTTGTATTAGTTTCTAAATACGATTGTTGAAATGAGGATTGAGTGGGATATAAATGTAAGTTTCTTCGTGAGGAGCTATTTTCTTGAATTGTAGATGTGAGATGCTTAGGGAAAAGGTTTGTTTCAGAGTACCATCACATTCAGAAGTGGATACTTTAATAATGGCAAGTGCAGGGTTCGGTTCTAGGGCCCAAAATCATTTAGAGATTAAACATTTGATTTTCTTTTTGAAGGCTTACTTGCCAGTGAACTATGAATAAAATGAGCCATTTTGTAGTAATGTCTACAAGAGCTTTTCAGGTTTGAGCCATGAGCTCATGGGCCCAGAGAGTTTCTCCCCATCCTCTTCTGAATATCTCCTTAGAAAATCTGTGCTCTTTCATTGTTTTGATATTATTTCTTTACAAAATGACTTTGTAACGGCAACAACACGTCTCACAAGTAATTGGTGTTTCCAGCCATAGAGTGTAGAGTGACCTTTATAAAACAAAAGCCTAACCCAAACAATCTTTAATAGGAGAGTTTGTGAGAATGAGACCCTTTGAGATAAAGCTATGTAGTGAAAAACAGTAAGAATTGTTACGATCTGAAGTGCCAGCTTGTCATGCTAAAGATTTAGGAGCTGAAAAGAAACATTGACGTATATCCTGCTGGGGTAGAGAAAAGAGTCACCAATAGGTCACTGTAAGCAAAACAGCATCAACTGTTATGTAATTCATACATGCAACTTACATTTTGTTTATTTATTTAAACATTTTATAGAACTACCAATCTCACAGCAGTGACTATGAGTGGCATACAAGCTTAAACCTGTGAAAATAAAACTCCACATGAGGCCTAGTTAAAATAACCTCCACAGATCCAGCCTACCTAGCCTTAAATGTTGTGGTAAACCCATGTCAACATATGATTTTTGAAAACCAACATAATACACCCATGTGCACAGAACATTATGAGAGACCAGAACTGAGAGAAAGGGCAAACATTTTTGGTGCCTGAATAACAAATCACTGGTAATTTTAAAGGGTCCTTCAGCAACAAACAAAAGAAACAAAATGTCTTTGGGGTTCAAACTGAGATTTACAGGGTCCAACATTTCAAACAATAAAAAAACCAGGATCACAATTATAAATCCAACATAGCTAAGATGATTAAATGTACATTTTTTGTGTAGTCATCATACCACTTGAACTTGGGTGTGCTTGGCATGGTTTTCAGCTTTAATCTCCTTCATCCATTTTTACTATGTTTGACTACCAAGATTAAAGGTATCAATATGTCACTTTTTTTTACTTCCTTGTATTTCACAAAACAACTTTTGGTCCTGAAGGTTGGAGCATCACGGAGGCTTGCGGAAGCATCACTGGCAGCTACAATGCATGCGCACGCTGCGTGCGTCCATGTGGGCAACGCCGGGCCCGTTCAAACCGTACCGGTTGGAATGGGATCCAGAACCCAACACTGTTACAGCCTGAGAAGATCCTGATACTTCAAGGTTGTGCAATGGGAACTTCACAAGGGGGTAGACTGTTTTCTCAAAATAAAAAGAACTTGTAGGATTGGTGGACAATAGGTGGCCCAAACGGGGTAAAAGGAAAATTAACTACGCTGGTTTTTTGCACAAAACCCTCAGAGCAAACTTTGCTTCTTCTGTGCCTGTATAGATCTATCAGTAAAGTTATGGTAAAATAATGTCCCAAGAGTTTATTTTGCTGCAATTGCCAACTGGATGGTTGACATCTTGCCTAGTATCTTTTGTTTGAATTTCTCTGTAGTATTAGGCCCTTGATATTTCACTTTTTAGTTTTCAAGGTATTCATGTTTTTCCATCTAGAATTTCCATCCATGAAATCTTTCCCAAGCTTTAAGTTTGTGGAAATCAGTTCTCTGAAGTCTCTAAGAGACTAGAATAGAATAGAATAATAGAGTTTGAAGGAACTTGGAGGTCTTCTAGTCCAACCCCCTGCCTAGGCAAGAAACCTTATACCAGCGATGGCAAACCTTTTTTGATGTGGTGGGAGCGCAGGGGGGGTCATGCGTGGGCGTGCCACACCAACAATGCAATGCATGAACCCCCCCCAGCATGCATGTGCGCATGACAGGCACAACCCCCCCCCCATTTTTTGCATGCTTTTTTTGCCCTCCTGGACTTCCGGTTTGCTCGTAGGGCTGGTTTAAGCTGGAGGCTTCCCTGAAGGCTCTGAAGGATGAAAAACAACCCTACAAGCAAACCGGAAGTTTGGGACCGGACTTCAGGTTTGCTCGTAGGGCCATTTTTAGTCCTCCAGAGCCTTCAGGGACCTTCAGGAGGCTTCCTGGGAACGGAGGCTTCCGTTCCTGAACTTCCGGTTTGCCCATAGGGCTGTTTTTTTGCACTCCAGAGGCTTCAGGGAAGCTCCTGAAGTCTCTGGAGGGCCTCCAAAGGGGCCAGGGGGGCTGTTTTCACCCTCCCCAGGCTCCTATAAAGCCTCTGGAGTCTGGGGAGGGCAAAAAATGGCTTTAAAAAGGCTGAACTCAGTTTGTCAGCGTGCATATGCATGCTGGCCAGCTGACGGGGTAACGCCTTTCGTGCCCTGACAAATGGCTCCCCGTGGTTCGCCATCCCGGCTCTATACCATTTCAGGAAAATGGTTAGCCAACATCTTCTTAAAAACTTCCAGTGCTGGAGCATTCACAACTTCTGGAGGCAAGTTGTTCCACTGATTAATTGTTCTAACTGTCAGGAAATTTCTCTGTAGTTCCAAGTTGCTTTTCTCCTTGATTAGTTTCCACCCATTGCATCTTATCCTGCTCTCCAGTGCTTTGAAGAATAGCTTGACTCTCTCTTCTTTGTGGCAACCTCTGAGATATTGGAACACTGCTATCATGTCTCCCCTAGTCCTTCTTTTTATTAAACTAAACATACCCAGTTCCTGCAACCGTTCTTCATATGTTTTAGCCTTTAGTCCCCTAATCATCTTTATTGCTCTTGTCTGCACTCTTTCTAGAATCTCCACATTTTTTTTTACATTGTGGCGACCAAAACTGAATGCAGTATTCCAAATGTGGCCTTACTAAGGCATTATAAAGTGGTATTAACACTTCTTGTGATCTTGATTCTATCCCTCTGTTTATGCAGCCTAGAATTGTAAGACTAGTTTGACTTTGTTCTATTACTTGTGACTACATTATGTTGAATTCCAATATCACATGGTCACTCTCCTCCAAAGTACCTGTGACTTCAACCTCCTCTATCATTTAATCTTTGTTGGTGAGAATTAAAAGCAATATAGCTGGCCCTCTAGTTCCCACCTCTACCTTTTGGGTGACAAAGTTGTACGCAAAGCATGTGAGAAACCTGTTCTCCCACTCGCTGTAAATTTTGCCTTCCAGTTGATGTCAGGACAGTTAAAGTCCCTCATTACTGTTGTGGTATGTTTCCTGCACACCTCGGCTAATTGTTTAGTGCATCTATTTCCTCCTCTTGGTTGAGTGGCTTGTAGTACATACCTGTGGCAATGTTATTTCTTTTTCCTCTGATATTCACCCAAATACTTTCAAGAAGACTTTCATCCCTAGTATAGTGTATTTATGTAGAGGTGTAATAATTCTTTACATACAATACAACTCTCCCCCTTCCATTTTTAGTTTATTTTATTGTGGTTCTATTTGTTGGTAGGAAATAATGGGATTTATTATACTTGCTGCAGACACGTTTGGTACGGTAGGAAGCTAATCCGAAAATTATACTCAGATGTATCATTTATGCCATATTACTTGAATAGAAAGTGTTTGGGGGATATTTTACAAGTTATAGAAATAGCAGGCGAGAACCTTAGACTCCATATTATCCTTCCCATTCCACTGAAATGGACAGGGTCCTTATGAAGCTTGTCTCCAAGCTTCCCATGCAGAATGTTTTTGCAGCCATTTTAGATTCCTGCAGCATGTACACATACTAAAAAGAGAAAAAGAAGAGGAAATAAATATATCTCCTGTATTTTGAAGAATGTACCTACATTGAATAGAAAAATGTCCTGTATAATTTCTGTTATGAACACAATTGGGATTAGGTTTTTCAACTTTCCTCCTATAAGTTCCCAAACTGTAATTGCCACTACAAATGGTGCACTTGCTATCACCTGCATAATTCTGATAATATAATATATCTGATAATTATGCTAAACAAACATGAACACCCAACATTACTTTGGGTTAATTTCATTTTGAAAATACAAGCCATTGAACATGCTACTAAGTACCTACTTCCAAAGGTACTCTCAGTATCTTTGTCCGCCTTCTGGGACAGTGATGTAAGGTGGGGGAAAGGAAAGATTTCAGAAGGACTCAAGCCTTCTCTTTTGGCAGGATGAAGACAGTGCCTCAATTCCATAAACTCTGAGAATACAGCAGAGGAGTTGGACAATATCTGTGTCCCAGGAAAAGTGCTAGGTGCCCTGCTAGAAGATATTTGCTGAAGAACTGATATCCAGAATGAATGGGGCTCTGGAGAATGATGGCTGAATGTTTGGAAAAGCAGTGAAGCCCTAGAAAGTCTAGTGATAGGATACTTCCTGTTTAATGCAGCTCATTAAACTTTTCTAAAAGCCCTTTTCCTGTTATTGTCAGAAAGTTGCTGAAAAGGCATCACGGCAGCCAAGCCTGACCAGTCCTGCCAGAGAGGTCAGGCAGGCAGGTGTTACTATTCCACATTTATAAAATTTAGTAGATGAGGCTGAAACAGTTTCCTGAATGGAATATTAACACTGCTACACCTAGCAACCACATTTCCAAGTACAAAATGGTATGCAGTGACTGACATGTAAAGATTCTAGCTTTTAAAAATCTTAAATCCCAGTTTAGACTAGGTTAAGCTATTATGTAAGCATTATGATGATAAAATGTAAAATTATATCTGCAACACATCAACAGTCGATGCTTAACTATTGAAAGGTTTGCTTTTCAGAAGTACAATTGAAGTATTGCAGGCATTAGAAGCTCCCTTCTAAGCACAGTATTGCTTAGAAGTTTATGCGCCATTTTGAATGTTTAAAACTCCTGCATAAAGATGACCCAAAAATCTGTTCTCCATACAAGTCTTAAAATTAGGAAAAAAAACCTAATTAATGAAATTAGTCAAAAATATCATACTTATTGTTTTTTGAGGAAAATGATGCAAAGCCACATATTTGTATGTGAACTACTGGGATCAGTTCACTTGAAGGGGAAATTAAGTGTTTCCTAATGAGATGGGGTGTTAATCAGGCTTGGGTGTGGAAAGTCCTATCATTCTGGTTATTCACTACCAAAGTCTGATCTTCACCAAACAGATACGTGGAAGTGTATCATGACTCAAAGAAAGGAGATTTTTGAGGATCTCAAAACAACAACAATAACCCAGAAACAGTTGTTGATGTTCACCAGGGTGGAAAAGAATATAAAGTGATTTTCAAAGAGTGTGAACTCCACCAGTCTATTGTTAGGCAGGTTGTGTACAAATGGAAACAATCCCATTGTTACCTTTCTCAGGAGTGGTTGATCAACCAAATTGACACCAAGAGTAATATATGTTGATATTCTGGGAAGTCTCAAAGAACCACAGGATAAAGTTTAAGGAGCCAAAAGACTCTCTTGCATTGGTGAATGACAGTGTGCAGAAGGTTACTATCAGGAGAACATTAAATGATAATGGTGGGCATTGCAGGATTATTTTATATTTATGTTTTATGTTTAAAAATAACATAAAAACAAACACAATCTAATATGGAATAAAGAAAGGAAGGGGGGAAAGAATACACACACACACACACAGAAGAAAAGATAAAAATAACAAGAAGCAGGATCTGATTTCCTTTGCAGCAAATAATTTGCAGTAAGTATAAAGGTAGTCCATGATTCATAACTACTTGCTTAGTGAACATTTGAAGTAATGATGGAATCACAAAAGCTACTTATTACTAGTTTTCAAGGTCTGCATGCACATCTGTGTGGTTATGTGTTCACATATTGGGTGCTTGGCAAACAGCTCACCTTTACAGCCATTTGTAATGTCCTATGGTCACACAATTGCAATTGTCAACATGTTTTGCTAGTTTCCAGTGTTTACTTTCAATTGCCAGCAAAAACACCCATAAGTTAAACTTGATTTGCTTGATGATTCTGTCCATTTAATGACCACTGAAAAAAATGACATAAATAGGGCCAAATCACATGGTGACCTGCTTAATGATTGCAAAGATGACTCTAATGTTGTGCTCAAATATCTAAATCGAGATACCTGTAGTTATAAAATGTTCCAAAATAAGCATTTGGCTTAAATAAAATTACTATCTATGGCGTTATCTGATATCATGATCTTTTTCCAGATCAAAGATATATAAAAAACTTACACATTAGGAGAAAGATTTTGGTTGGATCTTGAACAACCATGGTTTGCTGCTACTACTGAAGGCATTCCACTTGAGCAGTCAAGGCCTAAATCAGTGTTTCTCAATCTTGGCATCTTTTAAGTTGCATGGACTTCAACTTTCAGAATTCCCTAATTCTGCAGTGTATGTGGAGAAAAGACTCATTCCAACTGATGCACCATTCAGATGCATGGTTCTAATGTAGTGAAAGATACAGATCCCATACATAATCATACTGTCTTCCTCACTTGGTCCATGCCAGTGGTGGGTTTCAATTTTTTTTAGAACCTATTTTGTGAGTGTGGCCTATTTTGTGGACGTGGCTTGGCAGTGATGTGACCAGGCAGGTATGGCCAACTTGACATCACTCATGCACACTCTGTCACATGACCACCACCCCCAAGCCATGTGGCAAAAAAAAATTGGGACTCCTATGAAGGAGCGGGGAAGAGAGGGGAAAACCTCCCCAAAATAGATGACTGGAGGATTAACGGCTGAAATTAGAGAGATCAGAGAAGGCAGGACAGAGAGAAATCCAGTAGAAAGCTATCACATGCTGGTGGAAGAACTGTGGAAGATCGGAGGAGGCAAGACAGAGGGGAATCCAGTAGAAAGCTATCACACTATGGGGAAAGAACTTTGGGAGAACAGAGGAGGCCTGACAGAGGAATCCAGGAAAAAACTCCTGAGCTTGCCACTGCTGTCTGGTGGATTGTGCTGCTGGACCTCTCCATGCTTCTCCGTTTGCCACCTCCACTCCCAGGTATGGGACTTGACACCGAATTGGGCTAGGATAGTGCAGACGGGCGGGGGGAGTGAGCGGTGGAGCGGCTTCCAGACAGGCGGGGGTGAGTGAGGAGCAACAGGGCCGGGGCAGGCGTTCCGGAAGTTACTTCCGGGTCCACTGGTCGAACCTCCTCTCACCAGATCAGTAAATTTCACCATCCTGTTCTCCCGATCTGGTGCGAACCGGCAGAAAGCCACCACTGGTCCATGCCCATTTTTGTCACACATTTGAACTACACAGATCTGATGTATACATCTTAGAGGAGAGATGGAAATCTGTACTCCACAAAGATGCATCATTCTCATCTATTGGTAGGTTGCTACATTTTAGGCAAAACAAATCAAATGATTAATAATTATCAGTATAGTTTTAGTGGTAACATAGGGCCATGCTATGTTTTGTTTGTTGTGCAAAAATCACAACTTGCCAGGAAATAATTGAATCCTTTCCATACTAAAAAAAAACAAAATCACCCCAGATGTTATACATCAAATTTTAGATCTCTTTAGATCTCTAATCAATCTTTATTTTTCTAAAGAAATGTGTTTAAGTTGGGCATATTTTTTATTTGAAGAGATAATAGGAATCTGAGTCTTTATTGCTGATTTAATCTTCTACTGAAAATAATATCCTGAATTACTGTTCTAATGATGTTGGATGATGCAGGTCACTAGGGGAAAAAAAAGTTGTGGGACCCTGAACCAGAGCTTTAGTTTTTCTTTTCTTCAAAATAACCAATATAGTAAGTTCTTCACTCCTTAAAAGAGGAAAAGCAGAGGGAAGAAAATAAATGATATTCCAATGAATACCATTGTTATGACAATTGAAGCAAGCTGAGGCAAAATCTTTACAAATATTTCAAGATTGCTTTTTTTCTTTTTTTTAACAATCAAAGGAAACTTTGCTCTGCCTGAGAAAACCCCAAGGAAATTCATTTGCACACCAATGCAAACAAAGCCCAACATGGATTAAGACATTCAAGAGTTGTTTTAACAGCTGCTGGCAGTGAAGATATTTAGCTAACAAATGGCAATAAATGAAATGAAAGAATCAAGCTTCTGCTTCTGATAGTAGCCCATTCAAAATAGAGAAATAAATGCAGTTGTAATAGAACTTGGTCTCACGTCTAGGTTTGCCCTAAAACAGAAGTCGTATGTATTGTTAGTAACAAAAAGAACTTCCTCTCACTAACTCTCCCCCCCACCCGCTAAGCATTCGTCTTCTCTCATACATCTAAAAATAAAATATAAAAAGGTTTTTAAAAAGTTACATTGGAAAGGAGTAGTGCACTTTAAATATATTTTCATTTAAATGATAAATGTTCTATGCCACTTATTAATTACTGTTTCAGGAAGGGTCTTGGTAATGTTTTTTATTTGTTCGTTGTCTTTAAAATGCCTTTGTAATCCCAGTTAGCTTTAGTTATTGAGTTAATTAAAATATACCCAATAAATATCAGTGTTTAAGTGAATCCCTGGGTCAGATACTGATTGAGAATTTCTGCTTGAATGATCATTATGGTAAAGAACACCTCATTTGAATTTGACTTCCCCAAATTCTGAAGTGAGAACCTAATTTAGTTTAATTTTAACTTGTTAATTTTTTCAAAGAAAGAGAAGTGGTTTTCATCTAATCCTGCTTAACTGAGCTCTTCTCTTTTCTCCTCTCTCCCCTGCCCCTATTCTTTTCTTCTTCCAGAAGAGGCTAAAACAGCTTCCAAGACAGCAACAAACAAACACCCTTTTTTCTTTCTGCTCATGCTCTCTCCTCACATCAGAATTTGTTTGTCCCCCAAAATACAACCTTCTCTTTCTTCATTCTCCATTTCTATGTCCTTTCTTCTCTTTTCACACCTGTATTTGTGTTATGCTATTCCAAAGAGCTCTTACTTTCTTTGCTCTGGCACAAAACCTTGATGTCACTCCATGCATCCCTCACCTTTTCTTGCATATGCTCTTTCTAATCCTTCTGTCATTTAGCTGAACGTGTGTTGTTGTTGTTGTTGTTTATTAGTTTTGTATGCCGCCCACTCCCGAAGGACTCCGGGAGGCTCACAATAAACAGGGAAAGGTAAATAAATAAGACAATACAAAAAATTTAAAAATGCACAACATTCACAATTGAGGGGCTGGATATTTCAACAGCCCCCAGCCTGTCAGAACAGCCAGGACTTGGTAGCTTTACGGAAGGCCGGGAAAGTAGTAAGGGTCCGGATCTCCACGGGGAGCTCATTCCAGAGGGCCGACGCAGCAACAGAGAAGGCTCTCCCCCGGGGGGTTGCCAGCCGACATTGGCTGGCCGATGGAACCCAGAGAAGGCCAAGCCTGTGAGATCGAATCAGTCTTTGGGAGGTAATTGACAGGAGGCGGTCTCTCAGGTACCCAGGTCTGATGCCATGCAGGGCTTTATAAGTAATGACTAGCACCTTGAAGTGTGTCCGGAGACCAATGGGTAGCCAGTGCAGCTCGCGGAGGATAGGTGTGACGTGGGTGTACCTGGGTGCACCCACAATCGCTTGCGCGGCTGCATTCTGGGATAGCTGAAGTCTTCAAACACTTTTCAAGGGCAGCCCCATGTAGACATGGCCCGTTGACTATTGACTGTTTAAGATCTCTGGATCAGCCTGCAAATTGTTAATTATAATTACCGATAGTTGAATGATTGTCATATATGCCAAGAGCTTCAAATATTATTTATTAAATTATTTGATCAACTCTTTATAGTTTAATTTTGGGCCTTGTGGAAAACATAAGCCAGTTCAATAAGCTAGTCCCAACAGGACTGGCACTGTGAGAGGCCAGAATTTATTACAACTTGGATAGCAGTTAATTTAAAAAATGAGTAAGAAGACAGTCATGCAACAGCGAAACAATTGTAGGCAGCACAATTTAGGAAGGATTCAGAGAAATCTGAGTACAATGAGATGATCAGAGGATTAACAACTGTCCTATAAAAAGAGTTTGATGGAGTGCATAATGTTGAAACGGTAAAGTTTCCCCTGTCCAATTATGTCTGAGTCTAGGAGAGCGGTGCTCATCTCTGTTTCTTAGCCGAGGGAGCCAGAATTGTCTGAAGATATTTCCGAGGTCATGTGGTTGGCACAACTAATACACCATGGTGCATAGAACACTGTTACCTTCCCACTGAAGTGGCACCTATTTATCTACTTGCATACTTTTGAACTGCTGTGTGGGCAGGAGCTGGGGCAAATAATGGAAGCACTTGGGTCTCAAGCTGAGCATCTTTAATCACTGAGCCATCGTGCCCCCATACAGGATGTTGAACCTTGAGAAATGACAACAGGGAGGGCATGACAGCATATTCAAATGACTGAAAAATGCTACAAAGAATAAAGTCAACTCCTGTACTCTTTGATCTCAATGCAGGATACAGATTTACAGGAAAAAGGTTCTGATGGAATGTAATCCTAACAGTAAGAATGTTTCAACAATGAAACCAAGTATTCAGGAGGTAGTCACTTCACTCGATGTGTCCAAACACAGGTTAGGACACTATGCCTCTGGGACGTTTTAATGTGGATTCTCACACTGAGGAGGTGGTTGGAAATGATTACTAAATTACTCCTTCTCATCCATATGATTCCAATGAAACACGATACTCTGCCTCTCATATGGCCTACTTAACAAATCTTAAAGTGCCTAATCATGGAAGGACTTTACTTTGGCATGATGTCATGATCTCCCCTCAGTGATTCTTGAAGGCCGATATAGCAGGATTATCTGGCAGAGAAACATGGTCCCTGCATTTCTGAACAATAGAACATGTGCTTCTCCAGTGCCTATACTACCGAGTCACTCGTATTAACCTCACTTCATATTATTGCATAAATACTGGGGCACATAAGACATTTCTACACTTCTCAGATACCAACCCTGCTATAACATACAGTGTTGGTTCTGTGCAGGAGCACTTAAAATACGTCAGATTTTACGTCAGGTCTCAAACTCATGTTGTCACGGCAGCATCAGATAATGTATCGGGACTTTCCCCTCTTCACTAAACCAGGTGTGAGCATGGCCAGTGCGTGATGCATCTGGCCCACGGGCCGGGATTATGACAGCCCTGACCTAGACTGTTATCACAGCGTATTTTGTTTTACATGTATTTGTTTTACCCCTTCTTTTAGATTTTTTTTAAAAAATAATATCTTTTAGCTTTTTATGTAATTTAATTTTGTATTTTGTATGTTTATGTTTTTATATTCTTGTATCACTTTCTGTTTATTCTGGACTTTGACCATAAATAAAGATAAAGACTCTAATAAAGATTGATTTGATTTGACTAATGAAATACTAACAAGTTAAAGAAGAGGCATGCATTTCCTCAAGTAATAATGGAGTACTATTACTACAGATGGCATGCAACGCTCAACACGTAAAGCACATAAAATTTATGTATGTATGTTCTTGTGCTTTATTTGCAATAGCCATTGTAGAAAAACATGCACAAATTCAAATAGACAAACAGAAGTGCACATCTTGATTAAATGTGTGCAGTCTCCTAATATCATAAATTTTTATTTATCAATTCAAAATTAGTCTTACCAAGTTCAGGGAGATTTAGATAAATGTAAGATGTGGCCTAATTATGCTTACCGAATGGGAAAGAATTATGTTGTAATTATGTTTATAAATATTAGCCAGTGTGAGAGTTCAATAATGGCAATATGTATGTGCCACAAGCAGTGATCTGAGAATCTATCCTTTCAGGCTGGATGAATGGGTTAAAGAAAGAAGAATTTTAGTTTGGTTTCAGTGTGTTCCTTTATGCTTAACAATTGGAGGAAGCTCTGCCTTGTTTAAGGAATTTCCCACGCCTCAAATTCAAACGAGACATTACAAAACTGCTCTGTTAAACTCATATCAGATATGTTTACAAAAAGACTAAACAACTAAACATTGTAGAGCAATTATCTGGAGATATCATGGCGTATTGGAAGGTGACTATTATTATGCAGAATGAAAAGCAGCCAAAATAGTAAGTTAAACTGTGGAATGGCTATCTTGATGTCCCGTCACATTCCCTTGCTCCAGCTTCTTTAGATGGCTCACTGAGAAAAAATAGACACATACATAATTATATCTTTAAAGTCTTCATTAGAGAAGGTCTGATGCCACTGTCTCTCCCCACTCCATTGGTTGGTAATAGCTATTTCACCTCAAATATGATATACCCAAAACACATACACATTTTGACTCTACCTTTATGCTAGATTAAATGTTTCTGGAATACAGAGGAAGTGCTAGAGGGTGAGAGTATAGGTCATACCTGTTGTAATTTCTAATTCTTCAACATGTATTGAACATGGTGACTTAACCATGCCACAGCAGAACACCTCACCCCTAAGAAACTGCTATAGTGCCCTCAAAGCTCTACTTTAAAAAGATATGTTTTTTTTAGTATTGTATTCCTTTCATTCTGTGGCTGTCTGTCTTTTCTTGAAATTATTTTTCTGAACATCTTATTTTCCGGCACAGAGAAGTTGGAAGATTGTGCCCTGATTTAGTAAAATGTAATCATATGTTTGGCATATATCAATATGTAACTTCAAAACCACAAACCAAAAATATTTGATCACTACGATCATTCACATGGAGCCACAAGCTCATGATCTCTCTGCTTTCTCTGCATTCTTTGTTTTGGTTGTCCCTGTTCTGTTAAGTTTGTATTCTTTATTTATTGGCAGACTGGTAGGTCAACTCCTGTCACAACCAGTTGATCAACACTGTTGATTTTTTTTAAAAGAGCAGATCCTGTTCTTGCAAAAAAAAAAAATGCTTGATAGAAAAAAAATATAACACTAAAGGGCTAACAACAAAAATATAATGCAATATAAACAGTCCAGAACAGCTATCAGAATGCAGTAAATAAGAAATGAATATTTTGACTACTTCAAAAAAAAAATTCCCAGAACAGCTGCTCTAGCTTGTTATAAAGTATGGTACTGTGAAATCTGTGGCATCCTAATGATAACAAAAATGTCAATTGGCTGAAGAGATATAGCCAAATTGTCACAAAAACACAAGTGTAATTTCTAAAAATTCAATGAAAGTTTAAATGTATATAAAACTACATCCGTAATTTGGGCTGGCTCATCGTTCTGTTCTCTATCGTACCAGATGAGCCAGCCCAGCAAGCTAGCAGCTGATGGGCGGGAGCTGCGAGCGCCAAAAAAAGCGTGCTTTTAGCCTTTTACCTACTACCTACAAATTTAAGCCAGCCCAGCCTGCCGCTCACTGATTGGATTGGCCTGGACTCCAGCCAATCAGTGAGCTGGCTGGGATGGGAAATTTTCAGCACGCCTGCGCGAGTCTCCATTTCCTTTCGCCAAAAGACGAAAGAGGTTGCAGCTGCGCTGACTGGTGAGTAATCTAATTCTAATCGAATTTTCCGCTCGCCGCGGCAGGAGGAGAGCTGGGGGCGCTGGCAGCCGCCTGCAGACAACTTCCTCTCGCTTCCGGGGCTCCCGCCGCCCGGCAGAAGCCCCTGAACCGCTTGGAAGTTGTCTGCGGGCGGCTGCCAGCGCCCCCAGCTCTCCTCCTGCCGCGGAGTCCATTCGTGAATCAAAATGGATCGCCGCGGCAGGAGGAGAGGTTGGGGCGCTGGCAGCCGCCCGCAGACAACTTCCTCTCGCTTCCGGGGCTCCCGCCGCCTGGCAGAAGCCCCTGAACCGCTTGGAAGTTGTCTGCGGGCGGCTGCCAGCACCCCCAGCTCTCCTCCTGCCGCGGAGTCCGTTCGTGAATCAAAATGGATCGCCGCGGCAGGAGGAGAGGTTGGGGCACTGGCAGCCGCCCGCAGACAACTTCCTCTCGCTTCCGGGGCTCCTGCCGCCCGGCAGAAGCCCCTGAACTGCTTGGAAGTTGTCTGCGGGCGGCTGCCAGCGCCCCCAGCTCTCCTCCTGCCGCGGAGTCCGTTCGTGAATCAAAATGGATCGCCGCAGCAGGAGGAGAGGTTGGGGTGCTGGCAGCCGCCCGCAGACAACTTCCTCTCGCTTCCGGGGCTCCCGCCGCCTGGCAGAAGCCCGTGAACCGCTTGGAAGTTGTCTGCGGGTGGCTGCCAGCGCCCCCAGCTCTCCTCCTGCCGCGGAGTCTGTTCGTGAATCAAAATGGATTGCCGGCAGAAGTTCTTCTTCATTTAGGTTTAGTTTATTTTTCCACTTCTGGGCGAAAGCTATCCTTGCTGCTGTAAGTATGCGTAATATTAGATATTGTATTTTTTTTTTGTATTTTGTCGGTATAATAATTCCTAATAGAAAGAGTTCAGGTTTCCAATCTAACTTAACCTTTGTTATTTCTTCAATTTTTGATCCTTTTCCAGAATTTTTTTGCCTCTTCACAAGTCCACCATAAATGATAATATGTGCCATGATGTATTGAATCACATTTCCAGCAATTTAGCGAGGTATTTGTTGAAATTTTGGCCAACCTTGACGGTGCCAGATGCCATCTATAATAAAGCATTTTGTACTGGTTTTCCTTGTATGGGATTGATAGTGTCATTCTTAAATTTATTCCCCAAAATTTTTCCCATTTGTCTAGTTCAATGTTATAGCCAAAGTTCTGTGCCCATTTTATCATTGGTTCTTTTACAGTTTCCAATTTCCTCTTCCATTTGATACTTCAAGAGGAATTTGTATATTTTCCCTATCATCTTTCTGTCCAGACTTTGAATAATTTTATTCAATTCGTGTGGTTCTGTTTCAATACCATATATTTTAGTGTCTTTATTGTATTTAGTTTTAATTTGGAGGTAGGTTAGCCAATCACCTTTCATATTCTGATCTGCCAATTCTTCAATTGTTTTTAAATTTCCCTGTCTGTCAATTAGATGTCTGTATCTTAGAATTTTGTTCCAATCTGTAAAATTTGGGTGTGTCGTTCTTTCTGTTGGTGATAGCCAATTTGGGGTTTTCACATAGTGGATTTTTTTGATTTTGAGCCATTGTTGCAGTAAAGTTCTAATTAAATGATTTTGAAAGTATTTGTGAGTTTTATGTTTGTCATTCATTCCATAAGAAATTATGCCAGCCTGCCTGCAGGTCATGGCCTTCTAAGATCAGAATTCTTTTATTCTTTAACTCAATCCAATCCTTCATCATTGTCATTGTTACTGCAGTTGCGTATATATAGGCTCCCTGTGTGCTTCCATCCATCGCTACAAAGATCTGCTGACTCTGCCTGCCTGCTGGTAAGTGAGCCGGTTTTTTTCTTTTATTTTTTTAATGTATTTTAAAATAATATTTTATTTATTGTGCATATGATTTTTTAAAATAGTGGTATTCTGTGTTGATTCTTTTTTTAAATTGTCTTAGACTATTTAAAAAAGATTCTATCCAAAATAAATTGAAACAAGCCATTTTTAAAATTTCTATGCACAATACTTTGAAATGGACTCAGGAGTCATGATTGACACTGAGTGAATTTGCACTTTTAATAATCAGGAAGATACAATGGCATTGAAAAAAGTGACTGATGACCATTTTTCACACTTAGCGACCGTTGCGACCATTTTTCACACTTAGCGACCGTTGCAGCATCCTCATGGTCACGTGATCAAAATTTTGTTTGGCAACAGATTCGTATTTATGCTGGTTTCAGTGTCCTGGGGTGACCTTTTGACCAAAAAAATTTTTTTTAATCAAGCCCCCCCCCCCCACCGGTCAAGGGCGTCCCTCTTTTCCAATCTGAAAATCTGGTCACCTTACCCATACCGATCACAAAATGGCCCCTGCAAAATTTGGAAATTAAATAAAGAAATAGTAAAAACATTTGAAATCACCAAAATTGCATGAGTTTGGGCTATATGTCACAGGATTTTGGAGTTATATGAAATCTATGAAATAAAAAACTTGAGGCAAGAATTGAAAATAATGCAAGAATTTGGAGAAAAATGTCAGACAAGGTGCCCAGCACCTGCAGATACCTCTGAGATGGTGCAGTCTGCTCTTATCTTTTTCTATCTCTATCCCTAATAATGCTGCAGTATTTATGAGGAGCAGGCAAGCGAACAAAACCAAAAACATTCCCTCTCCCTCCACCCCCAATAGAAAAATTGTCTTCCACAAAACTGATCCCTAGCGCCAAAAAGGTTGGGAGCCAGTGAGTTAAATGAAATGAAAGACTGCCATAGTAAGAAGCAGGACAATGACTCAAAGCAGAAATTATGACTGTCTTCAACAATCTATGTCACTTAGATATCACCAAAATTGACGGCATCCCATCCCATTACTAGGTAACCATCAGCTAAAACCAGAACTTGCTCAATTTGAGATGAAATAATGGTTTATGTCTATTACATGCCTACCACCTACTGGTGCAAGTGGGTTTATGCATTTTAGTAAATGATTTGAGATTAAGCTTGTCAATATCTGGTCTGAAAAAGATTTAGGCAGCCATTAGATGTCAGCAGAATTTTTAAAGTCAGGCAGAGCAGCAGCTCTGTACCTTTTTATTAATTTAATCATTTATTTTTTTCCTTGAAATCTGCTCTGCCTCTTTTATATTCCTTTTAAACCAGATTCTTTTAAAAGGAACCTCAAAATTAAGAAATGTGCATACATCCCTGCTACCCACCCAATTATGTAGCTAGCGGGGTGGATTTCTCGCCCCGTTCCAACCGGTTCGGTTGGAACGGGGCCGGCGGCATCCTCGTGCACGTGCGCAGTGCACGCATGCATACTAGCATCTGTGCAATGCTCCAGCTGCTCCTGGAGGATCGCGCAGGCGCTGTATGCATCCTACGCATGCGTGGAAGCGCAGAACTCGTCAAAACCGGGTAAGAAAAGCGGGCGGGCGGGTGGACCCTTCGGCATTCCCGGAAGTTACTTACTTCCGGGTTCGCTAACCAACCGGTTCGCAGGGACTGCCGTGAACCGCCTGAAACCCACCCCTGGTAGCTAGGTAAGAGATCGTGCAACCTCTGGACTCAAATGGCTTGTGAATTCTAAGTCATATTCTCCTGCTGGGAGTCAGTATAAGGCTGTGCTTTGATTATGGAGAACTACAGTTAGAGATTGTTGTCGGAAAGGGGGTTAATTTAATTAATTATGTATGCTTATATTTTAAAACATTGTCCATGGGGTCGTGATGAGTCAGACATGACTTCGCGACTAACAACAACAATATTTTTTAAAATGCAGTTCTCTTTGTAAATGCTGCCATTGCTTAATAGTGCAGTTCTCTCCTCAAAACAATGCTTGTCAGCTAGCATGACAGAGAGAAAGTGGTATCTGCACAACATTCATATGTCTGTATTTGTATTTAATTTCTGGTTAAGAATGTGTTTGGTTAGGTTGCCCTAGTTCTGCCCTCATTCTTTGAATGTGACCCAGAGGCTGCCTTGCAGGAGGACCCCCACGTGGCCATATTTCTCTTTGGATTCTCTTTGGAATTAGGATATTTCTTGCAGTTGATATTAGTTCTGGGAAACATATTTGAAATAATTGCAGGGGCCTATCATGCTATTGAGTTTATTTATTTTATTTTTGTTTATTTGATTTGTCAGTTGTTTACAAGATAATAGGTATAAGAATAAACATGAGTATGATGAAATGGGTACGAATAAATGGGGACAGTAGGACAGGGATGGTAGGCACACTGGTGCACTTATGCATATCCTCTTACAGACCTCTTAGGAATGGGGTGGGATGGGATATTGTATCCTTTCATTGTCCTCTAATCCATGTGCAAGTCTTTCTACCATGTTTCCCTGAAATTAAGACCCAGTCTTATTTTCTTTTGGGCCATGAAATAAGCACTCAGGCTTATTTTTAGGGAGGACTTATTTTTTTTGATGTGCAGGAAACAACAAGCATGGGGGCTGTCAGGAGCGGGAGTGCTGCTACCATCAGCCCAGCCCTCTGTCCCACTGTCTACTTGCCTGTGGCCACAACGGGAGAAGCTCTCTGTGCACCCCAGCCTCCGGTTCCGGCCTCCCTGCCCACTGGCCCTGCTGCTGCTGGGACACTGGAGCTTGGGTCTTGTCCCACCAGTGGAGCACCTCATGGCAGAACTTCCATGAAGTTTGTCGTACTAGTGGAGTTGCTCTCAGAAAGACACCATGAGACTCGTTATGCCAATGCAGCTGCTCATGTCCGGAAGCTGCATGGTGTATTGTGTCATTGTGCCTACGAGCGGTTCCACTGGCATGATGAGCCTCACTGTGTTCTGCTGAGAGAGGCTCCACTGGCCCAATTAGCCTTGTAGTATCCTGCCATGAGCAGCTCCACCAGCGCAATGAGCCTGTGTCCTGTTGGGAGTGGTTCTACTGGCGGCTGCAGAAGAAGTCAGGCAGTGGTGCGACCAATGTCAGGTCATGGGAGGCCTGGCTGTGATAGTCCTAAGTTAAGTGGGTAGTGGGCGCATGGGCCTCCAACCACCCACCTCTGCCCTAGCTTGATTTTTACACCTGTGCCTCACCCCACCTCGTATAACTAGATGGTGGACAGGGCTCAACTGGGGCTTATTTTAGGGGTAGGGCTTATATCATGTGCAGGTGTGGAAATCAGGTGAGGGCTTTTTTTGGAGTAGGTCATATTTTCAGGGAAACACGGTATCTTGTTTTGTAATGCTGAACATGTATCTTTCCATCATTTTTGTGCCAGTCATAGCTTTTGTATTGATTGTGAGGTTAGTGTCCATGTTTCACTGGCATATGTTAGAACAGGTAGCACACACTGATTTAAATTTTCTTTAGACATTAGGGTAGGTGATTGGCAATGATCTTCTGGGATTTCAGATCTTTTCCAATGACCTTATAAGACGATGGAGAGAATTCAACCATGGGATCTTTTACAGATAAACTGTATGTTGTACCACTAGCACATTCTCCCTCCAAAATCATTGGTTCCAAATAAATTGCCCCAACTCTTTTCTATAAGCCTGCTACCCTTGAGTAGGTGAAGGATGCAGGACAGTCACAACAGATGACCAGTTCATTGACAAATTTAGTCCATTTGTGTTGGGAGGGAGAGTGATCTGTTTTTTGGACTTGCAGTAAAACATATTATATATCCTTTGGCCTAAGTGCAGTGGTAAGAGACCAAGACAAATAGGTGACATCATCTTTAACTAGCTGTTGAGAGTAGATGATCTGCTAGTCCAATCTATAGTGATTGCTTTGATATATTGAAAATCTGCTCCAGATGCCATCACTCTGCTCTACAGAGAAATGGACAGAGAAGAGTCTGATGTGGATTAGCAGCTCCATTGATGATGAACAGCCTTGCTGTCTTTAAAAGAGCTGAGTGTCATCCTTGTGTCCTTTCTCAACAGCAAAGCCAACAAAATTTTCAGCAGGATTATAAAAGGAAGGAGCTGTTGCACAGGGCAATGTCTCAAATTATCATGAGATGTTCCTGGTAGAGTTTAAAATGTTTAGGAGGGATAATTTGTTCCAGGATTCATGTTACAAAATAGACTGAGCTCTTGAAATCAATCCCTGCCTGATTAAAAAGAAAAGAAACCAAACCCTGATGAACTGCACATCTGCTCAGAAATCGTCTGCAGTCTTAAAGCTGTAGTAGCTTTTGATGAGTGTACAACCTTAAAATAGGCCAGCCTTGCCTGATTAATCAAATCAAAATAAATCTTTGGGGAAATGATCTGAATGACTTGCCAGGTGTTTAGAAAACCATTTCTGGCAGTTCCTTTTTCATGCCATTAATAGCCCGGTCAATAATTAACCCAGACAGTAAAGGCCAAACTCTTAATACAGCAAATGATTGGCACATATATCCCCCCCCCCCTGCACTTTATGGTCAGGTTTAGTGGTGGGATTCAAAAAAAATTACTACTGGTTCTGTGGGTGTGGCTTTGTGGGCGTGGCAGGTGAAGGATACTGCAAAATCCTCATTCTCTCCCCACTCTTGGGGGAAGGTTACTGCAAAATTCCCATTCCCTCCCCACCCCATTAACCTGCTTTCCAGCTCCGTTCTCCTGTTCAGGGCAAGAAAAGAAAATCAGCTGGGAGGCAGCAGGGGCAGAGACAGCTTATTTGCCGGTTCTCTGAACTACTCAAAACTACTCCAAGTTTTCGCTACCAAACTGATAGTGAAGAAAATAGAATACCATCTCCGCTATGAATCTATTAATTGTGATACATTGCTGTTGTTTTCACATTGTTATTGAATTAATTCTTACCTATTTTTAACCCTCTGTAAGCTGAGATACATTGGTTAGTGGCTGGTCTTAGAATCTAACTAACCAAATACAAAAAATGTAGATGTAAGAGTACAAGTTGCAAGAAAAAGTATGTGAACCCCTTGGGATTATGTGGTTTTGCATGAATTGGTCATAAAATGTGCTCTGAACTTCATCTAAGTCACAACAATAGAAAAACACAGTCTGCTGAACATAATACTACACAAACAGTAGATGTTGCCATGGTTTAATTGAACATAACATGTAAACATTCACAGTGCAGGGAGGAAAAAGTATGTGAGCCCCTAGCCTAATGACTTCTCCAAGAGCTAATTGGAGCCAGGAGTGAGCCAACCTTGACTCGAATCAGTGTGATGATATTGGACATGTTGCTGACAGCTGCCCTGCCCTTTAAAAATACACACCTGTTTTGGGTTTACTTGTTGCAAGAAGCACTGTCTGATGTGAACCATGCCTTGCAGAAAAGATCCGGGTCCTTTCAGAAGAAATGCACAAAATATCTAGTTTAAATCCTGGACCCACATCAGATATATTTATGAATGTGAAAATGTTCGTTTCTGCTTCTGACTATGAATAAAAATTACGGAGATGGAAAATTAATGTGAACCAGTTAGTTTTTTTGGCAAAATCTGGAAGTATTAAAATTTGTCATTCCTATGTAAAATTTAGAAATAAGGACACACAGTTTTGTCAAACCACTCTTTAAAAATACATTAGACAAAAATTCCACCAAACGTCTAGCATTCATATTAAGAAATACTTACAGTATTCCTATTTGGTGTTGCCATTATTATTGTATGAAAGTACATACTAGATTCTTTTTGGTCCTTTGCACTTTTTCAATTTACAGAGTTCCAAAGTTATCTAAAATATGCAGTTGGGTGAAAACAACTGTAGTTATCCAAGAATATTATAATCCCTCTACTAGAACTGTGCTAGTTTGAGATCCTTGGATAAATGACTGTGAAAGAGGAAATGAGGGATGGAGGTGGGGAACAATTAAGCCTTATGATCTGCAGCTTCATGTAGTGGACTGCTCTACTTTTGTTTCCATATATTATATCACCTTGCAGAAGAAAGTAAATGTAAAATGAGCCTTACCGCAGGAACTGTTGAGTATTTAAATTCAGTTTATTTAATTTTCATTCAATCTATCTGAATGTCAGAAGGGCTGCTTTTAAAATCCATTTTTAATTCAGGTCTTTGCTTTAAATATTGAATATTTGTAGATCACATCCAGTGGTGGGTTTCAAAAATTGTTCGAACCTACTCTGTGGGTGTGGCCTCCTTTGTGGGAGTGGCTTGCCACCCATGTGACCGGATATGAAGATGCCGACGACAATTGTCAGAACCACCTTAAATTACCTTACACACAGCACTGGCATGCATAAGAATATGATGTAAACTTGTTTTTTAAAAGGCATCTTTGGTTTGCGTTAAAACAACTTCAACACACGCAATGTTCTGATTGCACCACAAACGCAGTAGTCATCCTTACCTTTCACAGGCACTGAGTTTTATAAATATGAGCATGATAGTGTAGAATAATCATATCCAAGGACCAGTGGTGGGTTTCAAAAAAATTTGGAACCTCTTCTGTAGGTGCGGCCTGCTTTCCGGGTCCACTGGTGGAACCTCTTCTAACCGGTTCGGTAGATTTGACGAACCGGTTCTACTGAATAGGTGCGAACTGGTAGGAACCCCCTCTGCTTCTAGAGCAGTACAACATAATTGCCTGGGGAATTCTGGCAGTTGAAGCCCACTAATCTTAAGGTTACCAAGATTGAGAAATGCTGTTCTAGAGTTATCCAAGCATTATTACTGGTGGAACCTCTTCTGTAGGTGCGGCCTGCTTTCCGGGTCCACTGGTGGAACCTCTTCTAACCGGTTCGGTAGATTTGACGAACTGGTTCTACCGAATAGGTGCGAACTGGTATGAACCCACCTCTGATCACATCTGAAACATTGATTAAAGTTCTGGGAATCTGCAGGGAGAAGTCTATCAGTTATGCTATTGCATGACCTGATGAGGAGAGTTTTATATATATAGGAAACTTTGCTGATGTTGTTTCAGAATTGCAACCAGTTTCTTCTTTCTTTTTCTAAGGTGATGCCAATGTTTCAGTTCATTTACAATCCATTGAAATGCTTTCCACATTAAGGCTGTTTTACAAGAAAAAAAGAATAATATGATAATGTATGTTTTTGTTTTGTTAAATACTATTTAGATTAGATGCACACAAAAATGTAGGCCAGTCTAAATATCTACACATTGCTTGCCAACCTTGGATTCCAATTCACTAAGTGGTTGCCTTTAAAGCCAACCTAGAGAAACAGCAATTTTTCAATCAACCTTTAATTAAGAAGGGACACTCTGAATGGCAAGGAATATAGAATGCAATAGTAGAGGCACAGCTAAAAGAGCATTGTCAACGTGTTAAAAAAAATCTAATTCTGAAAAAGGTTCATCTCCATCCATGTCAATAGTGAATAACACTAGCTTCTTCCCAAATGTTTTGAATATAAAATGAAAAATAGGTGTGAATTAAAGTCCTGGAGTGAGAATTGATGACCACTGTTTCATTATGGCATAATCTCATGTAATTTGATATCTACAACATCTCCCAATAATTTCATTTATAAGGTTCATATTTATTTTGATTCTGCACTAGGCAATCTGGCCTAATTTGGGGAACTACTTCCAGCATTCCTTCTTTTTTTGTATGACTCTAACTTGTATAAAAAGTGGAAAGAGGGGGACATAACTAAGGCAGAATATCAGCAAATAGCCTGAGCCTGTAAAGATGAAATGAGGAAAGCTAAATAACAAAAAAAGCTTCTTTCAACATGTTAAAAACAAGAAAAAAATTAAGGAAACAATTGGTCCATTGCTGGGAGAAAGTGGCAAGAAGGTGACAAGCAACAGGGAGAAAGCAGAACTATTTAACTCATTTTTTGGGATAAAACAGTCCAACCTATCAAAAACAGCACCACAAAAATCAGATTAGGAACACAAGTTGAAATAGGGAAGAAAATGATAAGTGAGCACCTGTCTACCCTAGACGAGTTCAAATCACCAGGACCAGATGGATTACACCCCAAGGTTCTGAAGGAACTGGCAGATGAGATCTCAGAACCACTGAACTATATCTTTGAGAGATCCTGGAGCACCGGGGAACTGCCAGAGGACTGGAAAAGAGCTGATGTGGTTCCCATCTTCAAAAAAGGGGAAAAATAGATCCAGGAAACTACAGACCTTTCAGCCTGACCTCAATACCAGGAAAGATTCTGGAAAAGATAATCAAGCAACGAATTAGTGAACACCTAGAAGTAAACAAAGTAATAGCCAAAAGTCAACATGGGTTTGTCATAAACAGATCATGCCAGACCAATCTTATTGCATTCTTTGACAAAGTAACAAAATTAGTGGACTAGAGGAATGCCGTTGATATAGTTTATTTGGACTTCAGTAAGGCATTTGATAAGGTAGACCATAACCTACTACTAGATAAAGTAGAAGAATGTGGGTTAGACAGCATCACCACCAGATGGATTCGTAACTAGCTGACCAACCACACTCAACGTGTAGTCCTCATTGGAACTGCATCTACATGGAGGGAAGTATGCAGTGGAGTACCCCAAGGCTCTGTTTTAGGCCCAGTACTTCTCAACATCTTCATCAATGATTCGGATGAGGGAATAAATGGGGAACTCATCATATTTGTAGATGACACCAAGCTGGCAGGAATAGCTAACACTCCAGAAGATAGGCTTAAGATACAGAAGGATCTTGACAAACTTGAACATTGGACAGTATCTAATAAAATGAAATTCAATGGTGAAAAGAGTAAGGTTCTACATTTAGGCAAGAAAAATGAAATGCACAGGTACAGTATAGGTGGTACCTTGCTTAAGGTGACCAGATGTCCCGCTTTTGGCGGGACAGTCACTATTTTTCAAAATTTGTCACGTGTCCCGCTGCGTGTTCAAAAAGTCCCGATTTAAAAAGGACGCTGAAGATCTGTCATTTTCCTTCCTTTAAAAAAAAGGGGGGGGAAAACCCAGGATTTATTGCAAATAAAGAAATCCACCCCAAATGGATTGGGAGGTGGGATGGGGGAGGGGAGTGAGAATTAGGGGAAAGGGGGATTTTCCTCCCGTGCCTTGGATTTCATTTATTTCTTTATTTATTTTTTTAAAAGTTGCTTTTCTTGTATTTCCTTTGCTCGTTTGTTTGGGTGAGGGGGGGGATGAGTGGAGAAAAAAAAGAGAGAGAGATCTGGAAGCTTGAATTGGTGCGGCTGGAATTGGGGTTGCGGCCTGGGGAAGGCATGGTCTGTGGGTATAATTTGGAAGAGGTGGGGGGGATGGAGGAGATTTCCTTCTCTCCGCTGCTCTTCTCTCGTCTCCTTCTGTCGGATGGGGTTGGGAGTTGGTGAGTGGGGGCAATCCCTCTTATTTTTTTAATCTATCCCTTTCCTACCTTGTGATCTCTGATCTCCCTCCCCCACGCCCTCTCCCCAGGTTCCCCCATTCCTCCTGAGATCTCGTAATTGCTGTAACCGAGCACTTAACAACTGCAAATAAAAGACCCTGCTAGCTGCTAGCCTTTTGTTGCTGGTAAAAATCATACACACACACACACACACACACACACACATTTTGACTGCTCTTTTTGTGCATCCAATGTGAAGTGAGCAGGAATGAAGGCTGGACACACACACACACACACACAGAGAGAGAGAGAGAGAGAGAGAGAGAGAGAGAGAGAGAGAGAGAGAGAGAGAGAGAGAGAGAGATATTAATAACCCCCGTTTTGCAGCCCCAGACTCTTAAAAACTCATACATCTTTCCCCCTTTTCATCCATCCATCCCTCTTCATTCTTTACATTTCTCTACACATTTCTCTATTTATCGTATTAAGTCTTATCTCTTTTTTTAAATTATTATTCTGCTGGTCTTCCTGGGCAGCCTTGACGCCCCCCCCCCCCTCATCCCCCAAAAAGAGACAAGTTGAAAATTTAAATTTTCATCCTGCATGACTAAGATGTGCTTTATCCAATTTTCTCCTCTTGAGCTTCTGTGGGCAAGGGCAGTCTACCTGCCAGTGTCAGGAGTCATGGGAAAGGAGCAATATAGGGGGATTTACAAACTATATTCGTGTAGACTTTCTAAAGATAATGCAAGCTAGCCTTAGCTTTCAAACAGTTCATTTAGTGACCAAAGTTACAATGGCATTGAAAAAAGTGACTGATGACCATTTTTCACACTTAGCGACCATTTTCACACTTAGCAACCGTTGCAGCATCCTCATGGTCACGCCATCAAAATTTTGATGTTTGGCAACAGATTCATATTTATGATGGTTTCAGTGTCCTGGGATCATATAATCACCTTTTGACAAAGTCAAATGGGGAAACCAAATTCACTTATGCTACTAACTTATCAGCTGCAGTTATTCACTTAAGAACTGTGGCAAGAAAGGTGGTATAATGGGCTTAGTGACCAAAGTTACAATGGCATTGAAAAAGTGACTGATGACCATTTTTCACACTTAGTGACCATTTTCACACTTAGTGACCGTTGCAGCATCCTCATGGTCACGCCATCAAAATTTTGATGTTTATTTATGATGGTTTCAGTGTCCTGGGGTCATGTAACGGCCTCTTTTGTGACCTTTTGACAAAGTCAAATGGGGAAACCAGATTCACTTATGTTATTAACTTATCAGCTGCAGTTATTCACTTAAGAACTGTGGCAAGAAAGGTGGTATAATGGGCTTAGTGACCAAAGTTACAATGGCATTGAAAAAAGTGACTGATGACCATTTTTCACACTTAGCGACCATTTTCACACTTAGCAACCGTTGCAGCATCCTCATGGTCACATGATCAAAATTTTGATGTTTGGCAACAGTTACAATTTATATTTGTAAATTGTAGTTATGTTGAAATAAAAAAAATATTACAATACTATTTTTGCGTTGTATGAAAATGTTTGTTGGTCCGTATAAAATTTTTAATCAAGCCCCGCCCCCACCCACCCACCCCGGTCAAAGGTGTCCCTCTTTACCAATCTGAAAATCTGGTCACCTTAACCTTGCTCAATAGTAGTAACAGTGAGAGGGATCTTGGAGTCCTAGTGGACAACCATTTAAATATGAGCCAGCAGTGTGCAGCAGCTGCCAAAAAAGCCAACACAGTTCTAGGCTACATAAACAAAGGGATAGAATCAAGATCACGTGAAGTGTTAATATCACTTCATAATCCCTTGGTAAGGCCACACTTGGAATACTGCATTCAGTTTTGGTCACCACGGTGTAGAAAAGATGTGGAGACTCTAGAAAGAGTGCAGAGAAGAGCAACAAAGATGATTAGGGGACGGAGACTAAAACATATGAAGAATAGTTGCAGGAACTGGGTATGTCTAGTTTAATGAAAAGAAGGACTAGGGGAGACATGATAGCAGTGTTCCAATATCTCGGGTTGCCACAAAGAAGAGGGAGTCAAACTATTCTCCAAGCACCTGAGTGTAGAACAAGAAGCAATGGGTGGAAACTAATTAAGGAGAGAAACAATTTAGAATTGAGGAGAAATTTCCTGACAGTTGGAACAATTAATCAGTGGAACAGCTTGCCTCCAGAAGTTGTGAATGCCCCAACACTGGAAGTCTTTAAGAAGATGTTGGATAGTCATTTGTCTGAAATGGTATAGGGTTTCCTGCCTAGGCAGGGGGTTGGACTAGAAGACCTCCAAGGTCCCTTCCAACTCTGCTATTGCATTGTATTGTATTATTCTGGAGAATTTAACCCTTTACACAGTTCTTATGGTATTTTGGTTTTTTTTTTATAGCATAAACATTACTTAGTTATGGGATTTGGATCTTTTAACATAATTCACGTTTCCATATAAAATCCCCATTTCTCCATGCAACTGGAAATCCAATATTCAGAAAGATGATTGAATATCCATGGACTATTTGATATGCACAGATATTTAGAAAATATCTACAGTATATCTGATATCACCCTTATTTTTTAAGAAGAAAATTAGAGTCAATCATAATTACAGTCAATTCTATGGATAAATATATAGTGTCCCAATATGCCCCATTTAATATGTACCCAAATATTTTTTTATCATTCACATGGTTTCCAGATGAATATTTATTTTTATTATTCTTTGTCCAATATGAGATCTGGCATGAGATCTACTCTTCTTTTCATATTAACCTTCAGAATAAGCAATCTTGTCCATCATTTTGTATCTTATTTTACGTGCCTTATGATGTAATATGAGCAATAAGATTAATACTTAAAATATAATAAATGTCAGGTTTTGTTCCACAGAATCTCACATCCCATAATTGAACATGAACAAAGAATACCAAACCATCAACCATCTTTACTTCAAATTCTCATTGATGTGTCAGCAAGAAGTTATTTTGGATAACTTGGTTGCGCTGTCTCCAGGTGAAGCAAACAAAAAGCTTCTTGTGGAGTAACAACCCTGGAAAAAACTTGTTGGCAGGTGAAAGCAACCTTAATACTTGGCACCTGCTGGGTCCCACAAATGAGAGTTTTCACTTTCCAAGCACTGTCTCATTTATGGAAAGCAAAACAGTTTCTTCCTCAATCGGGCAGTTGTGTGTCTTATTCCTTCAAGCAGCTTTTTACTAGCAAACAGCTAGTAATAATTATAAGACTTCACATGCACAGCAGCCTTGACAAATATTAGCATTACTAGCAGACTCCAGAATTAGGACAAAATCTAAATGGCCAAAGAGGAAAAAGCCCAGCTCCGTTCCTAGAGGTAGCCCTCTGGACCACAAGGACAAAAATAAGAGTCAGGAAACCAGAAAAAAATATATTCTATCTATTCAATCTGCTAGTATTCCTTGACTAAATACTTCTGACCATTGTTTGGAGTAGATAGCTCTGAACCATAATTCTCAGAGACTCTGCAGGCAGCATGGCTAGTTTTATGGGATGTAAATTGTGTAAATTGTGAACCTAACATTACTAGCAGGCTAAAAGATAGATGAGTGATACTGATGGCAAATTGCAAGGTATGTAGCAGCTGCTCTGTAGAGCCAAGGGATCCATAAACTATTTTAAGCCACAGATTGAACAAAATTGACATTTGTCCGCAATAAGTATTTTACATGAGCCTTGAAAGTATCTTGTAAGTTCAAAGTGGAGCATTTTTTCTTGGCTAAGCGGAGATCCTTACTAACTTTCAAAAGAAGGCCTGGTTTATGATGTCATGTATGTTTCTCCAACTATCTATCTATCTATCTATCTATCTATCTATCTAATCTAATCTAATCTAATCTGTCTATCTGTCTATCTGTCTGTCTACAGTATCTATCTACCAAATTTTAACTGAAAAACTTAACAAGATAAAAATAATATTAGAATAGACAAAAATAAAGAGTATTAAATAAATATGAAAGAAAATAGAAAAAGAAAAGGCTTCCCATCTTTCTGACAATGGTTAAAGTGCATTTATATTTTACTCTATCTCTCGAAGGCTGCATCATAATATTCATAAACTACCCTTTCTAATAATCAAAACCATAAATTAAAGGGTTTTTTCCCCAGCAAAAACCCAGAATGGTGATCCTTACTGCTTTTATTTGTTGCATGGAATCACAATCTGCTGAGCCTTTTCTTTGATGCATGAAACTACTTGTAAGAAGATTGTAGTAAGTCACAGATTATGGAACTGTGGAATAAAATGCCTTTAATATGCCTAGCAAATGCCATTATATGAATAGGAATAATATAACTCTTCCAAGATATAATGTTCTCCTTTTTTAAAAAAAATCTTTCAATCTTTATTTCTAGCTGCTGGATTTCAGTTTATGAACCTGTCATCTTAATCAAGCACATTCTTCTAGAAAGCTTATCTGGAGTTATGGAGACTAACTAGGAGGGATGGGCTGAAAATGACACAAATATATTTAGATGCAAACCAATGCTATGCAAAGAGCTTCACAGGGATCTTTCCCAAAGTTCCTGGAACAGATGAAAATGCAGTCTAAACTAAATACTGTATGTATAATAAGATAGTATTGGCTTCCGCCTTCCATTCTCCTCAGTTAGTATGAACATGTATTTACCATCTGGTATCTTGAGGTCCTATTAGATAGAAAAGTAAATTGGAACACAATAAAATGTCCAGTTTAGTATGTACAGTATTTATGAATTCTGTGGTTTGGTCTTGCCTGAAATACCATAAATCTATCACAGTATAGTAGATAAAAGCAAGGGAATGTGTTAGTACAGAACATTTGAGGAACATTCACCATTTTTGAGGTGTTTCACCTAAAGAAATATGGTGATGAAGAGGGGATTTTTTTAATTAGAAAAAGTTATGATTTAACTGACAGGGGTGTCAAACAGGGCAGCCCATGGGCCAGATACGTCAGGTGCAGGCCATGCCCACCCCAGGTCCACAAATGAGAAAAATGTCACAAAATGTCGTGATAGCAATGTGAAACCACAAGTTTGACACCTGTAATTTAACACAATTTTCATCAGAAATGCTACTTATAACAACAATCTCCTTTTGTGATAAACACCTAATTGCTAGTGTTGGAAAATAGGAAATGAGGTAATGTGGCTGACAAAAAGCTGTTTAAAACAGGAGTAAACCAAGGCTGGGGTTCTTTGAAACTCAGCTGGGTGTCAGGAAATGGAGAAAGAAAGCAGGTGAAAGAAACCCAGGTGTCCTGTTCTGTCCATGGAGGTCTGAGAGGAAGTTTAGGCCAGGAATCCTGCACTCTCTCAAGCCCTGTCACTTTACGTTAATTATAAATACATTGACAAATCAAAGAGAAGCTTGAATTGTAAACCCACTGAACAATATTCCAAAATTTGACAGTAAACACTTGCCACAACATCTAAAACCTTAGATGCTTGGATTCATTTGTCTGCTAATTTTTGGCAGTTAACTTCACCAAATTTTGTTCCAATTTATACAGATGATTATTAGAAATGTGCATATTTGGATTGTGCAGCCATCAAAAATGATTTGAAAGAAATGCTTGCCCCCACCTTAGCAAGCACACCAGCTCTCTTCTGTTTCTGAAAGCAAACAGCTCTTCCACTTGAGCTTGAAACAAGTCATTGCTTAATGATCTCACTTACTGTGCACCTTTTCCCACACACATTGTATGCGGAAATCGGGAAAAAACAACACACTCACTTTAATGTATACATTAGTAAAAAGGTATTGTGCTGTTTGGGATGTAAAGGACTTCTTCTGAATCATTTTAAGGCATTCTTATTCTTTAAAGTAGCCTGTCTTTTTCCAGGCTTTATTATGACACTGGATAAAAAAATGTAGCTGCTATAAGTGTTGCATTAATGTTAATATGTAAACTGCTGAAAGCATTCGTTCAAGTTTGCTTTGAAGTCTGGAGAAAGCGGGGTTGCTTGGTTCTGACTTGGTTTCTTCCAGGGGAGAAAATGCCGGTTTAACCATCTTCAAAGGGAGACAGTGACACAGCTTCTTTCATCCTTAGTTACTCTTATCTGCCTTTCCTATAGATTTAAGGAGTCATCTGTCCTCGAGATTGTAGTTCTTCAAGAGCAAATCATGGAAACAGAGGTTTCCCCAATCATCCAGTGAAATGAGTGATGGGAAGGAGATGTCTTCCATCAAGTTCAGAGCTGAGTCACAGCTTAAATTTATGGACATTAGAACTGATCTTCCTCATTATTTCTTCTTCTTCTTCTTCTTCTTCTTCTTCTTCTTATTATTATTATTATTATTATTATTATTATTATTATTAAAGATTTTTTTCAGGTAAGTACTGTGTTACTCTTTGGTTATTTTCATTGTAACATTCAAAATGTTACAATGTACATTGTAACATTCAAGTGAGGACTGTTTGTGTGAGAGCTTGGGTATGAGTGATTCGGAGGACCTGGCGGGGTATGTGGGGGCCATCGGGGTGGTTGGGGGGGCTATATCCACGGGAGAGGGTCGGAGCATTGCGGTCATAACAGGGAGAGGCAGATATGGCGGGGACTTTAGGGCAGGCCATCATCGGGGAAGGAGGGCTCGCTGTGTTATAGAGATCCCTCCTTCCGGCCCTGGGAGTCCCACTCCAAGGTCAGATGGCGCGGGTGTTCAGGACCCTGGTCTCAGGCTGCTGTCGCTAAATGCCAGGTCTGTTGTTCATAAGGCCCCCCTCATCCGGGACTTGATAACTGATGAGGGCGCAGACCTGGCATGTATTACTGAAACATGGCTGGGCCCTGAGGGAGGAGTCCCCCTCGTTGAGATGTGCCCAGCCGGATTTCAGGTGCTACACCAGCCGAGAGCCCAGAGAAGGGGTGGCGGTGTGGCTATTGTAGTCCGGGAGTCTTTAGTACCTCGTAGGATCCCTGCTCCGGAGCTTGTCGGGTGTGAGTCTCTGCTAGTGAAGCTGGACCTCAAGGGTCAAGTGGGTTTGCTGCTTACGTACCTGCCTCCCAACTACATTGCAGCAGCCCTCCCCTCGCTCCTCGAGTCAGTAGCCGAGCTAGCGGTTGAGTTCCCTAGACTTATAGTTCTGGGGGACTTTAACTTGCCTTCGCTCGGTGAACACTCTGATGGAGCGCAGGAGTTCATGGCTTCCATGACAGCCATGGGCTTGACTCAAGTAATTCGAGGCCCAACTCACTCAGCGGGTCACACGCTTGACCTCGTATTCCTCTCGGAGCAGTGGAGTTACGATCTAGGTCTGAGGGGTAATGAGATCATACCCCTGTCGTGGTCAGACCACTACCTACTGAGGCTAGACTTCCGGAGGCCAAACCCCCACCGTAGGGAGGAGGAACCGACCAGCTGGTTCCGCCCCAAGCGACTGATGGATCCTGTTAGGTTCCAGACGGAGCTTGGGGTTATTCCTGATACCCTCGCCCACAGTTCGGCGGAGACCCTCGTCGCTGCCTGGCACTCGGCAGCTTCGGAGTCTCTAGACCGGATTGCGCCGCTACGGCCCCTCCGGGTCAGCGGCCCCCGGAGGCCTCCTTGGTTCACTGAGGAGCTCCGGGAGGTAAAGCGCCGGAGGAGACACCTAGAGCACTCGTGGAGGTCCGATAGGTCCGAGTCGAAACTGGCACTTTTAACAGCATGCACCAAGGAGTATATTCGGACCTTAAGAACAACAAAAAGAACATACATTGCCTCCTTGGTAGCGTCCGCCGAGTCCTGCCCAGCCGCCCTGTTTAGGATAACCCGCTCCCTCCTAAATAGGAGGTAGACGGGGGACTCCTTACAGGGTAAGGCTGAGGAGTATGTCCAGTTCTTGGCGGACAAAGTTGCCCGGTTTCGAGCGGACCTGGACTCCACCCCAGTAGATCCAGCCGAGACACAAGGAGAAAACTTGGCAAACCATCTCTGGGTTGAGTTTCAGGAAGTTGCCTCTGGGGATGTGGACAAGGCTATGCGAGCTGTGAGTGCCTCCACCTGCATACTGGACCCGTGTCCCTCCTGGCTGGTTGCCAACAGCAGTGAGGTGACACGAGGCTGGATCCAGGCGGTTGTTACCGCTTCTCTTCGGGAGGGGTACTTTCCCACCGCGCTTAAGACAGCGGTGGTAAGACCCCTCCTGAAGAAGCCGTCTCTGGATCCAGCTGTTCTTAATAACTATCGTCCAGTCTCCAACCTCCCCTTTGTAGGGAAGGTTGTTGAGAAGGTGGTGGCTCTCCAGCTTCAGCGTACCTTGGAGGAAGCTAACTATCTTGGCCCCTTCCAGTCTGGCTTCAGACCCGGTTACAGCACAGAAACCGCTTTGGTCGCATTGACTGATGATCTCTGGAGAACTAGGGATGGAGGCCATGCTTCCATCCTAGTTCTCCTGGACCTCTCAGCGGCTTTCGATACCATCGACCATGGTATCCTTCTGCGACGACTGAGAGAGATAGGGGTGGGCGGCACTGTCTTGCAGTGGTTCTCCTCCTATCTCTCGGACAGGTCGCAGTCGGTGTTAGTGGGGGGGCAGAGATCGTCCCTGAGGCCCCTAACCTATGGGGTGCCGCAGGGGTCGGTCCTATCCCCCCTACTATTTAACATTTACATGAAACCGCTGGGCGAGATCATCCGAAGGCACGGGATAAAATACCACCAATATGCGGATGATACACAGTTGTATCTGTCCGCCCCGTGCCAACTCAATGAAGCGGTGGACGTGATGAACCGGGGACTGGAAGCCGTTAAAGACTGGATGAGAGCAAACAAGCTGATACTCAACCCAGACAAGACCGAGTGGCTGTTGTGTTTCCCTCCCAAAAATTTGACCAACATACCATCACTCAGGCTGGGGGGACAAAATTTATACCCCTCAGAAAGGGCCCGCAACTTGGGAGTCCTCCTGGATTCACAGCTAACTTTTGACCACCATCTCTCAGCTGTGACCAGGGGGGCATTTGCCCAGGTTCGCCTGGTGCGCCAGTTGCGGCCCTACCTGAATCGGGAGGCCCTCACAACAGTCACTCGAGCCCTTGTGATCTCTAGGCTGGAATACTGTAATGTGCTCTACATGGGGCTGCCTTTGAAGAGCATCCGAAGACTTCAGCTAGTCCAGAATGCGGCCGCGCAAGTGATCGTGGGCGCACCACGGTTCGCCCACATAACACCGATCCTCCGTGAGCTGCACTGGCTACCTGTTGATCTCCGGGTGCACTTCAAGGTCCTACTCACCACCTATAAAGCGCTCCATGGTAGTGGATCTGGCTATTTGAGAGACCGCCTTCTGCCAATTACCTCCCTGCGTCCCATCAGATCGCATAGAGTTGGCCTCCTCCGTATTCCATCCGCCAGTCAGTGCCGACTGGCGACTACTCGGAGGAGAGCCTTCTCTGTTGCGGCTCCGACACTATGGAACAATCTCCCCATGGAGATTCGTACCCTCACCACCGTCCAGGCCTTCCGCACAGCCCTCAAGAACTGGCTAGCCCGTCAGGCCTGGGGATAATCTTATTTTTGCCCCTCCCGAATGCTGAGTGAATGTTGAGTTTTACTGTCTAATTTACTTTGTGCACATTTCTTTTTGGTATTGTCCTACACTCCCCTTCCTTTTTTGATTGTAAGCCGCCCTGAGTCCCCTCAGGGAAAAGGGCGGCCTATAAATAAATAAATCTACAAATCTACAAAATCTACAAAAACATCTGCAAACTTTATCAATTGTAAAACACATCCTTGAAAGTTGATTAGAAGAACACAAGATGGCTACCCTAAAGGAAATATTTGATTTACGGGCCTGTTCAGTGCTTGAACTTTTTAACCGTTTACTATAACTAGAGCCAAGGTGGCGCAGTGGTTAAATGCAGCACTGCAGGCTACTGCTAGATCAGCAGGTCAGCGGTTCAAATCTCACCGGCTCAGGGTTGACTCAGCCTTCCATCCTTCCGAGGTGGGTAAAATGAGGACCCAGATTGTTGGGGGCAATATGCTGACTCTCTGTAAACCGCTTACAGAGGCCTGAAAGGCCTATGAAGCGGTATATAAGTCTACTGCTATTGCTATTGCTATAACTAGAAGTTACTACTGAAGGGTTGAACAATCCCCTCTAAGCATTCCTTCTGCCCTCCTGCAAGGTCTGAAGCAGGTCCTCAAATCTTTTTCCAAACCTGGCATATTCCTAATGCATTTTTGCCATCTCTAAGTTTAAAACATGAATGCATTTATCATTTTGAGACAGCAGCAACCAAATGACTCATGCCTGATTGCAGTATTCCAAATATTTTGTCAATAGTCTGAGTCAACTGCATTGACTTGTCCTGATCTAGATAACAACAGGAACAACAAGAGGTCATTTAGAAAGTGACAACCACTGTTACCACTTTTTTTTAAAAAAAATATAGGTCTTTGCTAAATTCTTGAGAAGAATGTGTTTTTGAGAAGCGTGCCTAGCTATTGAGGACTAAACTCATAGAGTTAAAATTTTAATACCCCTACCACAGTAGGCAAATCTGCCCTTTTCTATTTCAGTCAGAGTGAAGTCTGATGCTTTTGGAACACTTTGGCCTGCCAAGTCCTCCAAGAGAAATCAGTGTGTAGGCAGAGACTCTACAGGGCAAGGCAGAGATCTAATATTGCTGACTGTCGGGACACTGCAATTTGGTGTTGACATACGTGCAGCAGCTGCCCTTGAGATGCAGACAATCAAATCTGGAATAAGTGTGTCCTAGGCTTTTCCCCTCTATAGAGAGCAAAGGTTGCAGAGCCACTCTCTCTCAGAAGTATTCAACATTTCTAAGAACAAAGGGCCAGTATTTTAACAGACCCATTCTATTTATGAGACAATGCAAAACATTCTATTGAGGCACATGCTGATGGCCTGTTTGAAAAATTGGGAGGTATAATTTCTATGGTGCAAAACATGGAAGCAAGGACATCACTTCATTCCATTTGATTCTCAAAAGCTTTTAAGTGATTAGGCTCAAGCTATGACGTCACATCTTAAACTTCTATCAGCTTTGCATCATTAAGTATTTAATGAATTTCCTTTCATAAATGGTTTCAATGAACACAGACTATAAACACAGATAGCAAAGAATTTTCTTAAATTAAGAATGCAAACACTTTGAGCAAATTAGGCATCACCCAATAGAACGGATAGCTTTAAGGCCACATAGGCAACACAATAGAAATTTCATTGTTTGGAAGGTATATAAAATATTGGTATTCATCTCCCACAATCAGAAAATAATTAATTTAAATCTATAAGTGTATTGCCAATGAAGCTCTTTTAACATGAACCATAAGCTATCCAATATATGTTGGACAAATAAGTCATTTAATTTTTTTAAAGATATTGCTTTAGGTCGGAGGTCATTGCCCTCTGCTTGGAAATCTAAAAAATATCCACAGAGGTTGATTGAAAGGCAGTTAACTTGGCTGCATCCTAGTGTGGTTTTTCATTGAGACCTGGAGCTTAAACAAAGTTTCCAATTATCTGAAATCACACAATAGTTTAGTGCACAGTAGTTTAGTGCCCAGCCACGCTAGGCAATTCTGGGAATTGAAGTCCACAAGTCTTAAAGTTGCCAAGTTTGCAGACCCCTGCTTTAATGGGCTGTATTCACTTTCCCCTACAGGTTTCTCCCAAAGATAGCTTTAGTCTGGCAAGTTTTAGTCTACTTATAGTCATACTTCAAATAATGTGAGTAATATGCTACTGAGCCTGTGAAATATTTTAATCTTTATCTCCATTAATAAATGTTGTAGTCTGAGACCATCACAGAGATTATTTTTTAGCAGAAACAAAAGTCTCATGAGAAATCATATTTTGTCTCCCAGTTGAAATATAAATGTGCAAATTACATGTAAATTTTGGTAAGTCCTATCTGGCCTAATCAAAATCAGGCATGCCCTGTCACAAATTCATGTGCCTAACAATATAAAGGAGAGATCCAGTCTAGAACTAAGGAGAGATTTCTTGACAGTGAAAACAAATTGGTCAATGGAACCTCCAGAAGTTATGGGTTCTCCCAGCACTGGAGGTTTTCAAGAAGAGATTCTCCAGAATGGGATAGGGCAGTGGTGATGAACCTATGGCATGCGTGCCAGAGGGGGCACTCAGAGCCCTCTCTGCGGGCACGCTAGCTGCTGGAGTATCTCGCTTGCCTTCCCACAAGACGAAGAAAATGAGCTTTCGATGCCAGACAGGGTTACAAGGAAAACTTCCCCACTTCCTCCTTAAAAGCGAAACCTTACGATAGAATACTGTAGTGTTTGGGGTGGTGGGGGAGACTGCCTTCCAGGTGAGGGGTTTGAATTTGGCAAATGGGTGGAGGATTCACATGGAAGGTCACCTCTAGGCTCCCTTTCACTTTCAAGTCAATTAGGTAGCAGGGCTTTCCTGCAGAAACCGGCAGGAGCAATTTGGCCAGTGAATTGGAAAGAGCATATACCTGGGCTTTTCCTCTGCTTGCAACCTTGGGAGCAGCCATGAAGCCCCTAAAAGCCTTGGGAGAAAGAAGATGAATGCTCCATTTCCCCTCTGGGTTTTTTTTTTTTGTGGGGTGAACAAGGCAGTGAAATAATGACTCTTCTTCCCCTGCCATGTCTCCATGTGCTCAGCTTGGCTCTTGTATTATTCAATAGGGTTATGCAGAGGAGTCCCAGTTATTGGTTAGCCAAAATACCCTCCTGATCAGTGACTTGGTTTTTTCCCCACCTGTTCATAAGTCTGTCCTAAAAGTTACCTGCAAAGCCTCAATTAAAACTGTTCATAGCTTGTCTCTAAAAGTCTAGGGTTCGCTGTGTTATATACACACGTATAGCCTTGACTTTTTTAACTTTTCCAAGTTCAAAAGCATGCCAAATGCAAACTTTTACCCTTTCACTAAAAAGTTGTTTGTATCATTGAAAGCTATTATCGTGTTTTTCTTTTAAGACAAAAAATGTTAATGTGTGAGTTGTTTTTTTCTAAATGAAAACTTTAGTATTTGGATTAAATTGCAGTGTTGGCACTTTGTGATAAATAAGTAGGTTTTGGATTGCAGTTTGGGCACTTGGTTTCTAAAACTGGTGTAGGGTCTCCAACTTAATCAGGGGGTTGGACTAGAAGACCTCCAAGATCCTTTCCAATTCTGTTATTCTGCATTCTCCTATTCTGTAAATCCTACCACCTCACAAACACTATATAGAAACACTTATAAAGGGAAGGTGTTTGTTCATTTACTGTACAAATGTGTTCACACCTTCTGAGCTTAAGGTTCCTTGTCTTGGAATACTTTGGCCATGTACACTGTAGATCCTTTGAGAAGCTCTCTGACATAGAAATACTCTCTCCACTCATTAGGCAGATTATATTTTATCCACCAGTGATCAGCTGCTAATTTTTTATAATTGCAGTTGTTTCTTCTATTGAACCCTGCTTTGGAACAACATTTAATGCAATCAGGCTAAAATATAAAGTAATGCAGTTGAACACTGGCACATTCCAGTTTCCATGACAAGAGGTCCAATTGACATAGTAAGGAATAATTAGCAGAACTAATAAATAGAAATGTAGCACCGATTTTTGGATAAGAGTTAAGAATCTTGTGAAGGCTGCCTTATCCATGAAAAAAACAGCCATATTTGCTACAGAAAGTAGATTACAATTCAAAGGGTTGCACGCTATGGGGAATGCAGTCCTGTTTTCAAAATGCAGTGAATTCTGCAGATGTAGTTTCTATTCAGCCAAGTAAATTGTTCCCTTTTCAGACACCAAAAGCCACACAAAACGCCGCTCTTGCAGTCACTTAGGAACATCCATGTGATTTTTGCAACCAAATCAGGAATTAGGACAGTCTGTTTTTCTCAGTCTCTTCTATTTCCCCCTAATGCTTTTCTCAGAAATAATCTCCGTAGCTAATTGCTGCTTCTTTTATCAATGTTTTAAATTTTACAGTTAAAGGCAAGCAGCTGGAATACCTAAAGGAAAGGAGGGCAAGAGGGAATCTGTACAAGGTAACCAGTGACATCACCATGTAAAACTCAAGAAAGGCTAATTGTGTGCCCAACTCAAATGGGGAAACATTTCCGGAGTAAAGGTCAACATTCTTGGAAGGTTAGGTCTCATTGCTGTTACTTGATCTTTGCAGAAATGTCAAGCAGCCACTCTTACCTGATATGAATTTCCACATGGCAAGGAGGACTACTGAAAATAGTGTTTTTAAAGTGACATGCAGTTTTAAAGGAGCCCTCTCCATTTTTTCCATCCCAACTTCTGACTTCACCAAATTTATGTTATGTCTCTTCCACTAACACACTAGAATATATTCTTAGGCTTTTAGCCTTTAAATTAACTGGCAGTGTCTCGCCTCCTGTAAATGAATTTGAGAATGAATGAATTTATAAAAATGAGTGAACAGTGATAAATTTTCAAGTTCTAGTAAAATTTGTTTCTGAAAAGGAACATGCTCATCCCTTTGCTGGCTTCTAGAGATTAGGTCTTAATTCTGATCACTCTAACTTTTCTTCTTTTAGCTGCCTGTCAATTAGATGCAGATTCAAACTGTAAAAAGCATGATTAACTTTTTAGTGAGTAGAACAGGGGTACAATCCAACAGGTCCTCCTGCCAATAGACTGAATCTCATACAGATTGCAGGACAACCCTAGGAAGAAAAAAGATTGAGACTTTAAAGTATAAAGGCAGTGCAGCACTTTGGATCTGAAAGCAAAAAAGTTGCTTCATTACAGAAGAAACACTATACACCCCCCCCCAAACCAGGATCCTTCTGCAGTTGCTTTAAGGAGTTACAGACAGCTGCTATGTGAGCACACAAAGATAACCCACATGCTCCCATTTTTTTGGTTTTGTAATTTTAGTGCTGCGGCAGCCTTTAGCACTAAAGGTCTCACTAATCTCCCTTCTCTGATGATTTAAGACTCACCCTAATGAGTCTACATCGGAGGTAGATTAACTGCAGCTCCCTTACTTCTGAGAATCCCTTACAAAGGTTTGAGTCTGAGAAGTTGCTGAAAGAGAGCCTCAGCCAGCCAAATGGGCAGAGTAAGCGTTACTCAAGGTGCAAGACAGACTCTAATCCTCCAAGCAATAAAACAACTTGCAACCCTAAACTGCATGCCTGGCTCTACCAGAAGAGATTTAAAACCTGCTTACCGTAAGCTGTATGTCTGGATGAATCAAGGAATGCTATTATTTTACAAGAAGCAGTGAAAGTTATGTTTTCTACCAAAAGGCCCTGAATGCAAACAGAGTATGCCAAGAACATTGCCCCTTAATCATTGTTACTCAGCTACAGGCTACAGGGCTGAGACTATTCAACTGCATGCCTACCAACTGTACTGACTCTGCCCTTTGTGCCAAATCGAGGGTTGCAACACATGGTAAACTAATTTGCAATTCTCCTCCTCTGTGAAGTCAGTTTAATTGTACATTCAGCAAATGCAAAAGACCACATGAGAAATGTGCTCGTTTTTTAAAAAAATCTGAACTACTTGAATGCCTGTATTAAGTTCTTATGTAGGAGTCCACAGTGAAAGTGCAGCCAGTATGTCTAAAGGAGTTAAAAACAGTGAGCCTTTTGACTCAAGGTGAGTAGCAGTATGAGCTTCCATTATTCTCTCTGTCTCTCTCTCTCTCTGTCTCTCTCTCTCTCCCCATCCCTCCCTCTCTCCCTCCCTCTCTCTCTTATGGTTGTGATGGTGGAGGAGGAGGGGTACTTTTAAGTCAGAGTTGACTCCTGGCAACTTCATGGATTAGTCCCTGCAGGTTTTTTGGCAAGATTCTAGAAGTGGGCTTGGCCTTATCTTCTTCCAAGATAAGCGGAAGAGTGTCAGGCCAGGTCATCCCAGCCACCTCTGTGCCTGAGGCAGGACTAGAACCCATGGTCTCAGAGTTTTTGCCTGATGCTTTCATCACATCAAATCGGTGCATCAGATTTGATAGTCCATGATCATCATTCCCATCTTTATAACTGCTCCTTCCTTACTTGAGCTCAGGGTACGATTTCATTTAAACGCCTGCCTGACAGTAAGAACTGCTTTTAAAGTCCCCAACTAGTTACGGAGGATAAACAGAAACATTATCACATAGCAAACACCTAGTATTTATTAATAAATTAGTACACCAGAAGGCAATGGTCTTCCCCCCCATCCAAAAAAAATGCGCTCCTTCCAATCACCTCTCATCACCTTGCAATATGTCTCCTTAAATAAGCATGATTGTAGATGATTTATTCCTGGAGCACAATAGATGCAAATATAGCAGAGGCATGATTTTTCACAATGCAGCATTTTTAATAAAAAGTGAAGTGGGGATGGGGAAGGATTTCAAAGACCACATGAAGGCTTTGAAATATACTTATTGGCCACATCTGTATAAAAACCCACAAAAGGACAATTTTGAAGCACATATCAATAAATCTTATAGAATGAGAAATGTGGCACCACCAGGGTTCTCCTTTACTTTCCAGAGTCCAGCTCTAGGTGCTACTCCCAAGTGATCAAGCCTGCTGAGATCCTACAGGGGCAAGGCAACATCTTTCCCTTAAGTCAAGCAAACAGAATTACATTCAGCTGCAGGCCAAGGTCTCATTGTCTGGAAGGCTGAAGAAGTTACAGTTGAAATGTTTCAGCATTCTAGTTCCAGAGAAGCACAAGTCACTTATCGTTATCTGTTTGTCCATGTGAAAACCATACAATAAATAGCTGTGCTAGTAAAATATCAGTGAATGTGCATCATTCAGCAGTAGTTTTTCTTAAAGTCATCTTGAGGAAAAGCAGATCTAGCTAACCATGAAAAGAGCAGAGAAGAAGAATTCAAAATATCGGTAATGAGAGGGCAAGAAAAATCAAAGTGGAATTAAAGAAAAATCCAAAAGGCTCCTGAAAAGTTAAAAGATTTAAAATGCAAGTCCGAATCCAAAGAGTAAATTATGAATGTATTAATCCATAGTTTTTAAGTGGCTAAAATTACAACTTTGAATGAAAAGTTAAAATGTTGTAATAGAAGAGGGGAAAACAATATTTTTTAATTCAAACCATAAAGATGAGAGCAAACTACTCTCAGAAGACAAAAGAAAAAAAAAAGAAAACTTAAGAAGAAAATACTGGCCACGACTTCTACAAAATATCCTGCCCATGTCTTATCTTTAACATGTGCCAAGCGCATACAAGCAGCAGCCACTGTGTAGGTGCAAGGGGCCTCTGGTGGCCCACGTCTAAAGCAGATCAGGCAGGTGGCTATAAACTGAATCCAGTAGAGTCTGGCTCGCTTCCTGGCTTTTGACACCGGCAATTTCAAAAAGCCTATCCAGCTTGTCCTCTGCCTGTGGAATCTCCTCAATAGCATGCAGTTCTTCCGGGTTTAGAAGGTGAAGCATGTCGTCAAAGATGGGCTGCAGGTCACAAGGGTCCAGGCGCACCTGGCGCAGCACCGTGTCTTTCTTTTCTAACAAGAGAGAAGATAAATGGGCTATTAATCACAGACTTGCAAGGAGTGAATTGCCCCAGGCTGTGTTACCATTCACTAGGCTTGGCAGTCTCTTCAGTGCTGCTTTCTCGCTCAGATGCTGAATTCAGACTGGCCTGTTTCCATAGTCCCAGCCACAATCTAAGACCATCAATGGGGGGGGGGGAAATTGGGGGGCAGGTCCTGCCACAAAAACATCATTAATTAACACTAGTTGCTCCAAGGCAGGATCTGCATTATGGAACAAACTGTCACCAGGGTTGAACAACAACAACAACTCACTCACCCACCCACCTTTTTCAGCATAAAATCTTTATCTGTGTCTTTTATATTTATTTTATTGCTTTTAGTAGAATTATTATCTTTGTGATGTTTTTGCAAGCTGCCCAGAATCAGAGGGAGAGTGGATCAATGGCTCTCAATTCATCATGAGACTACCATCTCATAAGCTCCTGTGTGCCCAGCTGTCTTAACAGAAGAAAGCCTAAATATGGAGTAATGAAATGAGAGAATCTGGGTCACTGAAGTCTCCTTTCCTCTATATTCAAAAGCTGTTTTTTTTTTTTACTCTGCTGTTTTACTTTTGTCATAGAATAAACTGCAGTTTATTTTTTTACTGCTTGGGCTATGTTGCCCAGAGGCAAAGTAGTAATACCCTACACCATTGTGATCCAAGCACAATATGACTTGATCCTCAAACTTACACAGCAGGTGAATGATGATTATGTTTACACAGTGCATGTATGGTTGCCAAATCAGCAGTAACAGCCGCCATTTCTCCTTCTAGTATAGTTTTAAGCCAGAAAGAACCAGTTGTACTATAATAGATGAGTTGGGCTCAGAAGTTTCAGATACAACTGATTTCCTTAAATGACCTAAGTGTGATCAGTATCACTCGAAAATAAGAGCACAATGGCTAAGTTAGTGCATGCAGGCACTCCTTGTGGAATAACCATTCATCCAGAACCATTCAAAATTACAATGGCACTGTTTTATTTATGACTGTTCCCTCAGTTGGAGGATCACAATTTGAACACTAAGCAACCAGCTTGCAGTTACAACAGTTGCAGCGTCCCACAGTTATGTGATCACTACTGGTCACCTTTGCGATCTTCACTACTGGTGTCTGACAAGCTAAATCAATGGGTGAGCCAGTAGGATATTACAAAAGGCAATGATATGGCCATGGGAGATGCTGCAGTCACATGGGATTTGGCTAATGACAGCAACTGGGACAGCTGCAGTTGTCAACTCCATGGTCATGTATGTCAAGTTATGCAACTATGTCTCTTAGTGAAGGAGTTCCTGGTCCCAATTACCATTGTTAAGTGAGGACCATCTATAATACTAAACCAAGTTTTTAAATAAGGGATTGTTGAAGAAGTCATGGAACTACAGAACAACAGAGTTGGAAGGGACCTTGGAGGTCTTCTAATCCAACTCCCTGCCCAAGCAGGAGACCCTATACCATTTCAGACAAATGGCTGTTCAATCTCTTCTTAAAAACCTCCAGTGATGGAGCACCCATATCTACTGAAGCCAAGCCATTCCACTAAGTGTTATGTCAAGAAATTTCTTCTTAGTTCTAGGTTGATTCTCTCCTTGATTAGTTTCCATCCATTACTTATAATCCTGCCTTTAGGTGTTTTGGAGAATAGGTTGACCCTGTCTTCTTTGTGACAGACCCTTAGCTATTGGAAGACAGCTATCATTTTACCCCTAGTCCTTCTTTTCAGTAGACTAGACATATCTAATTTCTGTAACTGTTCTTCATATGTTTTAGCCTCCAGTCCCCTTTGTTGCTCTTCTTTACACTCTTTCTGGAGTCTCCACATCTTTTTATATTGTGACAAAATATACAAACTCTATTTGTATTAATGATACTAAGCAGACTTGGGCATCATATGGTATTAAGCCACAATCAATTTCTAAATATTTGGCCATATGTGGAGTCTACGTTTTTGAAATATGTTTTCAGGACAAACCTGAAGTCTGCATTCTGAATATTTCCCATCTGTTCCTTAAACATCTCATTCTGAATGAAATTAAACAATGGCCCTGTGAACAACTGAGGTCTTCAGTACCTTTGGTAATAAAAGAGCCTGTTCGGCTAAGAGCAGAAGAACCACTAGAGGTGGAATCGCAGCGAAGAAGAGGTTCGGACTCATCCACAAAGAAGCACTTGTTCTTTTCCAAGGGAGATGGTTCCACAGGAATTATGGTTGCCTCTGACTTTGGAGTTGGGCTGGGAGTTGGGCTGAGTGGTCCAGAATTTACCGGAAGAATCAACTTGTCAGCTTCAAGCTGCAACAGGAAGACATAATATGAAAAAAAAATTACATACTAGTGTTCTGAGACAAGTTGGGCAATCCACTTCCACTAGGACATACAGTTCCCTTCAGAAAGGTATGAAGATGACAACAGGATGGTTTTTCCAGGCCAATAAATTTCTCTTTTCACTATTCCAACGGACAGGTCTAAAAACAGTAAAGCTGAATGGTTTGAAATTTATGAAATTAAAATTATGGACAGACAAAAGAAGTACTGCTCCATAGATCATGCTATAAAAATTTGAAATTTATTCCTAAAAAATGTAGTGATAGACACTGCCTGAAAAACTTTGAAGGGAGAGTAAATAAATCCATAGTTAGATAAGGAAAGACAGTGTGATGTAGTAGTTAAGTTGTTGGACTGTGGAGACCTGGTTTAAGTCTCCCTGTAGCTATGGAAATCCCCTGGGTGATTCTGACCAATCATTTTCAACCCAACCCATTTCAAATGGAAAGTAAACTATCATGACCTCTAGTAAAGAGGAGGAATATAACTTTAACAAATAAACAAAGCTGGTAGCTATGGTATCTAGTACTAGAGACAATAGGCCTCTCTTTGTCAATTGCTGGAAAACTAAAGAAGTTACTGCTCTCATACCCAATTTATGGGATCACAGTAGCAAGTAGGTTGCCACAAATGAAGCAGAATGCTTTTGTCTGGACAAATAAAGAGACCTTTGATCTGGACCAATAAAATGTCTTATGTTCTTATTTAGATTTTGACAAAGTTGCTCCTAAGATTTTATCGACTGACTTGATTTTGTGAGTACAGGCAAAACTACAATATACACAGTTAAATTTCACTAAAGTCTTTACATAATCATTATTTTACTATTTACAAAAATAGGTGAAAGTACTTATTCTGAATTCCTGTCTACTACATTCTATACTTCCTCAAATATGTACAGTTAGACAACTGATTGAACTCCTGCACTAAATCTACTGGAGAGAGAAGACAGCCCGATGGCATCTCTCTGCAGCACCAGGTTCTGCCATGCATCTAGATCTCTTTCTGTCTGGTGGAAGATGCTGCTTTGCCTCCAGGCAGCTGTTTTGCCAATGATCCCAAAAGGGGCAACCTAAGCATGCTTTTGGCCCAAGTCCATAAATGGGTCATAACAACTTCCCATTTATTATCACCATCTTCTCTTTTCTAAATTGCTTTATTTGAAAGAGAAGAAACTTCACACCATTGAAGTCTGAAAAATACCATGTCTGATCAAAATTAAAAACAGCCTCAGATTGCTCCCTATTTTGAGGCCCTGGGAGTCCTTTCCAGACACAATGGCAAAAGCCGTGACCCGTCAAAACCACGGTCCACTAAAGCGCGCCCGATCAAAGCGCGTACGTGACGTCATCAGCAGCGCGACAAATAAAATTAAAAATAAATTAAATTAAAATTAAAATTAAATTAAAGCAAGCCAATTCACATAAAGGTAAGGGTTAGGGTTAGGGTTAGGTTAAGGGTTAGGCTTAGGGTTAGGTTTAGGGTTAGGTTTGGGGGGGTTAGGGTAAGGTTTTCACGTTAATTTTAAATTTACCGCTCACAGCGTGCCGTTTTTGTCGCGCTGTGATGACGTCATGTACGCGCTTTCGTCGAGCACGCTTTAGTCTACTGCGGATTTGTGGTGGAACCGGCAAAAGCCAGGTTGAGGGTTATGTCAGCTCATATATCACACAACAAGCAAGACTGTTCTCTTAAGGCCAAATCCCTCAATTTTATTTTTTTTTAGAAATTAAATGCCCCCCCCTTTCTTTCAAATAGTTCATAAACAGGGAGTAGACAGAAATGGGTTGTACTAATTAATTCCAGTCCACCAATATCTTTACACAACATTCTATTGAGCAAATAGTTAAACAAGCCATTGCATTACAGTTTTCTGCCTATTTTTATGATTATTCACAGTGCTAAGTATCCTGAAACACTTAGCATGGTTCATTTGGGCTCAATTATCATTAATAAATACCCACAGTTAAAATAGCGAGTGGCTGCTTTAAGATGACCATTTCCCATCCGCACATTTACCCCACCCCCTTTCCTAATTTTTCACGTGTTGCTGCAGAAGGAAGGCCCTCCTGCTCTCTGGAATGGGCTTTTCATCAACTGAGGGATGGTGAAAGCATGAATATGCACATGCACACAAAGAGAAAAGGTGTAAGATACTTTCTAAGGCAGTGTTTCTCAACCTTGGCGACTTTAAGTCCCGTGGACTTTAACTCCCAGAATCCCCCAGCCAGCATAGCTGGCTGGGGGTTTCTGGGAGTTGAAGTCCACGGGACTTAAAGTCGCCAAGGTTGAGAAACACTGTTCTAAGGAGAGGAGATGGAACAGGCCTGCCATCAGATTGCCCCAGGAGCTGATGATGCTATTCTACACAGAAATTATTGATGATCTTTTATTTGTTTTCTATAATTGTCTGGTTTGATACAGCAACCAAGCACAACAGGTACAGGTTTCAGTGAATAGTTAGGACTGCAGAAAATACTGTCTGCCCCACTGAAACATATCATTTATCCGTTTCCAAATTTGAAAGTGAGAAGTGGGGAATCTACAAGTCCTAAAAGTATCTGAAAAGAATACTTTTTCTGTTTTGTTTTTTTAAACATTTTAAGCCATCTCATGAATAACAGGAATAATAATAAAAGGACAATGGAATTCTAGTACATTACTGAAAGAGCTCTCTGAAAAAGCAGTCTCTGGCATTCACAAATCCACTCTCAAACAAATGTTTGATGTAATTGTTCACCAGACTTTTGAAAGAAATATTATCTACCAAAGAATGCCATGTTTTATATACGTAGAGGGAGAACACAGGGGTAATGAGGAACAAAATATGAGCTGCGAATGATTTGCCATTCCTGGAGCTTCAAAGGTTGCTTAGATCCAACAATCTCTTTGGAATCTTCTGTTCCTATCGGCCAAATTGCTCCGTGCTATTAAACCAACAATCCTCCTGTGACTGTCAGAATAGGATGCTGATTCACTCTGTGCCTTGTTTTCAGCAGGAGGAGGGGAAAGCAAGAGAGGCAAGGGTTCAGGAAAGCAAGGGGGAACACACACACACACACACACACACACACACACACACACACACACAGCTTTCATCCATCTAATTCAATTCACAATTTGCACAAAGCAGCATTCATATAAGAATGTCTGAAAACTCAGATGAACTCAAGAGAGCACATGCATCTCCCACATGCAAAAACAGGAAAGCAAGAACTGATTTATTGCACAATAACTGTTTGAACTGGGATGTTTAATAACCACATGATGTCCTTTTGGGGGTGGACTTCTTGTGCATCTTTTGTTCTTGTATAAGACAATAGTAGCTTGGTTTACAAATACAATAAAATGTGGTAAGGGAATGAACTTTAGACTGAAAGGCTTCGTCTTGTTTAAAACTCTACCTATCTGCAGATGACCACAATGAGTGGTCTGGGCCAAAGGAATTTATTCTGTTTTCTTTATCTTTTGAGCAGTTCTTCATAATTGATGCATATCTACCTCTCTGCCTTTCTACCATTCGTTCTGGCAACAATGACACAGTGTTGAACAGCCTCCTCCACTAGTCATGGCAGGGGAAATCTTGCTAAGGGAAGGACCCTCCCTTGTTTTGCTAGTATATTGATGTTATTTTTGGAGAGTTCTATCCTCATTGTAATTTTCCTGTGAGTATCTTTTTTTTCGAGAACAGACCTAGCTAAATCTAGCCTTCTCTCAACCCCATTTTACAGAGAGATCTACGTGTAAACAGATACTCAGAGGGTCTTTGGGGAAAGGTACTTAAATATTAAGTAGTACTAAATAGGGAGCAACCTTTCCCCAGGAATGTTCCATGTGCAAATTTAGGTTCTCTGTCACCTATAGTAAGCGTTCCCCATATCTATGGTGACTCTTTTTCTTCCTAGGATGAGACTGTTTCTGAACCACCCCAGATGAAAATGAATGCAACAAAAAGCATTGGAAGGACATAATACTCTATCCATCTTCAAGGAGAAACTTCTTTTCAGGCTCTAGAGTTCTCCAGCTTTATTATTATTATTAATTTGCAATATGAGGCTTGGTCTAGACTCTAGAGCCAGGAGTGTCAAACTCAAGGCCCAGGGACCGGATCCGGCCCATGGTGCAGTTAGATCTGGCCAGGGGTGGGTTGCTAATCCCGTTCCAACCGGTTCGGTTGGAATGGGGCCGGCGGCGTCCTCATGCACGCGCGCAGTTCACGCATGCGTCTTAGCGCCTGCGTGATGCTCCAGCTGCTTGCGGAGACTCGCGCAGACGCTGTATGTGCCATCCAGCTGCTCGCGGAGAATCGCGCAGGCGCTGTATGTGCCATGCGCCTGCGTGGAAGCGCAGAAGCCTTCAAAGATTGGTAAGGAGCGCGGGCGGGCGGGTGGGCCCTTCGCCGTTCCCGGAAGTTACTTACTTCCAGGTTCGCCGACCAATGGGTTCGCGGGGACCGCCGCGAACTGGTTGAAACCCACCCCTGGATCTGGCCCACGAGGCCACTCTAGAAACAGCGAACAACTGGGCTGTGAAGCCCCTGCCAGCAAAAATGAAGCTCAGGAGGGCTGTGCACAGCCCTCCCAGACCCCATTTTTGGCTGCATTTTCATTGTCAGAGGGCTGCAGGAGGCCGTTGTAGCTGAAAATGAAGACCGGGAGCCCGTTTTCGCTGGCCGAGCACTCAGACCACCACAGGCACCCCCAACACAAGTGACATCAAACTGACCATGCCCACCCCGGCCCCTGAGGTCAAACACAACCCTCATGTGGCCCTCAATGAAATCGAGTTTGACACTCCTGCAAGGAGACAATATTGGCATGAACAGGATCAAGGCTAACCCAGTTTTTGCTGCTTTTCATCCTGTTTGCCAAAATTTAGGAAGGGCTGCATTCAACCCAGTTCTCTTCAATATCTTCATAAATGACTTCGATAAGGGGAGAGAATCATCAAATTTGCAGCCAATACCTAGAAGACAAGCTTAGGATCCAAAAAAATATTGACAGAGTGAAGTTGCAGGAATTGGGTTTGGCTAATCCAGAGAAAAGAAGGACTGAGGGGACATGATAGCAGTATTCCATTATTTGAGAGGCTGCCACAAAGAGGAGGGGGCATTTTATTTTCCAAAACATCAGAGGTCAGGACAAGAAACAATGGATGGAAACTATTCAAGGAGAGAAGCAACCTGGAATTAAAGAGAAACTTCCTAACACTGAGGACAATTAACCTGTAAAGCAGCTTGCCTTCAGAAGTTCAAAAGTGGGTACTTCATCATTGGGGTTTTTTAAGAAGAGACTGGATAAGTCACTTGTCTGAAATGGTATAGGATGTTCTGCTTGAGCAGGGGGCTGGACTAGAAGACCTGCAAGGTCCCTTTCAGCTCTATTCTGATTTTTCTCTTGATCAATACAATATTCTCAGCTATGGCATTCCTGACAAGTGAAGGCAAAAAAGACATTTAAGCTCAGAATCATCTGTGATCTTTTGTGTACTATAAACTTGCAAAATATATATATATATATATATCTCATTCATCACATGACAAAACAAATCAAAATTCTAAACCTAAACTGGAAACCCAGAGATAAATTCAAAAGCAATAAATGTTTCATTATCAGCATCAATTTTATTGAGAAAGAAAAACAATTCCTGCTAGCTTAAGCAGGCTGGGTTGCATCTTATTTTTTTCTTTTTTTAAAAAAAAGAAAAAGAAAAACTGTTAGATTCGAAAGTCAGGCCCTTTTTTCCCTGGGCAGAGAAACAGAGCTGCAGCAATTCTAAAGTATCAAAATCTTCTTCCACTCAGAAAACAACAAACATTCTGTACAGGAAGACTGAAGATGGGTATCAGATGAAGGCGGAGATTGAGACAGGACAACGAGTGGAGGTAGGAGGAAGCTCTATGAGGTCATGGGAGGCCAGAAGAGGAAGGGCAGGGACAGAAAGGATAACAGATAGTATTACTTAGAGACACTCAAAGCAATTACTCCCATTAATACTAATAAAACCTTTCCATGAACCCACACAAACTACCTCATCTAACTGTTGCTGTTCCTTCTAGACAATAATTTATGCTAAATCATTGCCAGCTCTTTATAAAAAGACACTTTCCCAGGACCCATAGATGCACACTGGTAGTTCTTCCCTTGAAACAACCATTAAAAAAATACCTAATTCTAAATACCAGAGCTAATGTACAGCTGCCTCCAATAAAACACAAAAAGTTGCACCGGAAAACAACCAAGTTATCATGCATGCGTTTGATGTGGTTATCATTACATTACTTTCAACAGGAAGCAAAGGTTCCCAAAGTATCATTATCAAGAATGAAATTATGATCTTGCAATTTAAATATTTCTCTATAGCTGATTTAGATTATAGCTTCAAAAGCCCTCAATGTTGACCCTACTGGTCACTCTGAAATTTGAAATTTGATTAAATAATGTAAGAGAAATAATAATACCAAATACAATATTTCAAAAGTACATCAAACTACTAAGGGCAGTGACAAGTATTCCAGTTCTTCCATCAAATGTCATCATCGCTAATTTATAACTCAACTCAAAGCAGTATGCGTACAATAAGAACTAGTTCTAACTTAATCATTTAGGCAATTTAAAGAGATTAAGTTTGGAATGTGCATAATTCAAAGTTAACATATATACAGTACTCACCAGAAGAAGAAGAAAAAGTTAATGGTGATGGATTGGGAAACTGAAATATTGCAATGAATACAATGTTCTCAAAAACACTACTACTTGATGGCACCTGTGGGATGCAGATCAAGAGGGGCAAATGACAAAAGTAGTATCATATTAAGGCAATATAAACATTGCCAATTTTCTGTATGTGCTGTGACATTATATGCACATACAAAAAGGGTGGATCTTGCACTGTGATGCAATTGGATCCTGCCCACACCTCTACCTTTCATGATACTCCAATACGAAATTTTATTTTGGTGCCTCAGTGGCAGAGGTGGGTTTCTGCCGGTTCTAACCTCTTTGGTAGAAGAGGTTCCAAAAATCTACTGAACCGGTTAGAAGAGGTTCGTCACGGAGCGCCTGCCCAGCCCCCTCGCTCACTTCCCCCACCCGTTCCGTCGCTGCTCGTGGGTGGTAGCTTGTGCGGTGCAGCCGGCCTCCTAGGACCTCCCTGAACTTGCCTAGGAGGCATGGCCACCAGCAAAGCACGGGGGCATTCCAGGGCGTTATCCCCCCCCCCACTGGTTCCCCACCTCCCTTCCCGGCAAAGTTTACCAAGGTGTGGTTTTCCTCCCATCACTTGTGCCCGGCTCCTGCTGAGCTCCGGTAAGGCAGAGAAGAGCCTTTGGGGAGTGAAGAGGAAGAGGAGGGAGGAGGAGGAAATGCGCCAGCAGAGGCAGGAAGGTTCTCGGGAGTGCTGACTTCCTACCTCCGCTGCTTTGCACTCTTCTCCACACACTCCTTGCGACTGCAATAGATGTCCAGAAGCAACTTTTGGGGATAATGGGGCTTGGGTTTCCAACCCGACAGCCCCCACTGCTTCTGGACTTCTATTCAGTTGCAAGGAGCTGAGGATAGCGTGGAGAAGAGCGTGAAGGTTCTTGGTGCTCCGAAAAGCCACGAAAGCAACTGGGAGAGGTGCACACCTTGGTTTAGCCTCCCTGGACGTTGCAGCAGCAGCCCCAACCGCGCCGGCCTCAGCATTTTTTCCATCAGGGCGTGCTGCAAGAGAGAGCGAGTGAAGACCTTTTCCAGATTGCTGGTGGTGGAGATGTGGGCCCGTGTTCAGCAAAGCAACTCCGGGGAAGTCCTTTGCGCCGGCCGGAAAAGGTCTTCACTCCCTCTCTCTTGCAGCATGCCCCGATGCAAAAAATGCCGAGATCGGCGCACTTGGGGCTGCTGCTGCGATGTCCAGGGAGGCTAAACCAAGCCATGTGTCTCTCCCAGCTGCTTTTGCAGCTTCCCAGAGTACCGAGAACCTTAACACTCTCCTCGGCTCCTCACGACTGCAATAGATGTCCAGAAGCGGCAGGGGCTGTTGGGCTGGAAACCCAAGCCCCATTAGAATTTAGAATTTAGAATTTTTATTAACATTTATAGGCCGCCCTTTTCCCTGAGGGGACTCAGGGCGGCTCACATAAAATCAGGAGGGGGAATACAAACAATGACATAGACACATATAAGTAAAATAATGAGCAACATTCATTCATCATTCGGGAGGGGCGGCTATCTTTGTCCCCAGGCCTGACGGGCTAGCCAGGTCTTAAGGGCTATGCGGAAGGCCTGGACGGTGGTGAGAGTACGAATCTCCACGGGGAGCTCGTTCCAAAGGGTCGGAGCAACTACTGAAAAGGCCCTCCTCCTTGTAGTTGCCAGCCGGCACTGGCTGGCCGATGGAATTCAGAGGAGGCCCAAAAGCCACTTCCAGGCATCTATTGCAGTTGCGAGGAGCTGAGGAGAATGCGGAGAAGAGCGTAAAGGTTAGGGTTACTGGGCAATGTGTGGGGGGGGAGGCTGGAGCAGTTCCGTTCTGAATGGAGGGAGAGGAAAAAGGTTAGGATTCTCCCTGCTGCAGCCTTTAAATGGCAGAGAGAAGCCAAACTCCCCCCCCCCATTCACAGAGGAGCTGCAGCTCCCTTTATGGGGCCCCCTGGCTCCCTCCCTCCCGGGGGTCGAAGCACCTGAAAGGGACAGGCAGGCTGCCACAGCTCCACTGAGAAGACATTTCTGAGAAGAGAAACTTCTCTGGTCTGGCTGCACCTGAGCTGGTGGAGCCCCTGCAACTGCCTGCCCATCGGCAGGGAGCGTGGTTGCTCCGATCGCACAGGCGCTCCATCTGCTCGGGTGCAGTGAAGCTGTGGCAGCCTTCCTGTCCCTTTCAGGTGCTTTGACCTCTGGGAGAGAGGGGGCCAGGGGGAGCATAAAGGGAGCCGCAGCTCCTCTGTGAATGGAGGGAGAGGAAAAAAGTTGTGATTCTCCCTGCTGCAATCTTTAAATGGCGGAGAGAAGCTGAACTCCCTCTCCCCCACCATTCACAGAGGAGTTGCTGCTCCCCTTATGTGGACATAATGTGATATTTTGCAAGGACTGGGAAATCTCTCATGCAGTCTCTGAACAAGAAAAAATGTATTTGCATGTTAATGGGGAAAACAGGTGGGCTAATTATAATCTTAAACTATTTTTGGCTTACTGTACAGATAATTTAGTGCAAAGCCATGCACAACAGCATTAGATTTATGTGGTTTTATCTTCCTTGGTTGGTTTTTGGGAGAGCTATGGAAAGCTAAAACAAATGCTGTGTAACAAGGAAGCGTGAAACGTTCCTTTTGATTCATTGGAGAATTAAAACCAAACATTATTTCAAAGGAGATAAGTTTCATATCATGCAACTTTCATCAAAACTATTTCACATGCCCTTAAATCTTGGCGGGGGGAGACACTAATGAACGCCTAGGAAGTAGGGTAGTAGTGGCAATAGATATAATAGATATAAGTAGGGTAGTAGTGGCAATTAGAATAATATTGTGACACAACTATTATAAATTGTTCAGCAATAGTTTAACTAAAAGAATTGTGCATACTATATATAAATTGTTACTTCTTAGCAGGAAGTCCAATATTTTTTTCTTTGGATTTTCCCATTTGGCTGACACACTATTCTTTTTTATTGGGGATATATTTATTGGGTTTCAGTCTCCCATCAGTTAAGAAGACAAGAACTGCAAAGCTGGTGGTTGTGCAAATATCATAAGTATTTTTGGAATGTGATGCTACCATTGTGAATTTCTTGTTAAGAACACTTATCAAGTTTTAATATCTAACTTATTTAGAGGGCGAGTGCTTGCTTGTTGCAGTAAAGTACAAATGCCATAAGCAAAATACCTGTTTACTCTCAGAGATATATTCCTGCTTAAATTGCTTGATAGCAATGTGCAGAAACTTTAAATTGTATAGCTCACAGCACTAAAGAAATCTTATATAGCAGTGACTACTCTTGAGGATCCACATTGGCTGTTTCTGCTTCCAAGTGATGCTTCTGAAATCTACTGGAACATATTAGGAATTTCTGCACTGAGAAGCAGAAAGATGGATTCTCGCCTTTATGATGGGCTTTTGAGACACTGGAAAGCAGTGGGAAATTTTGCTACTTCTAAGTACTTCCAAATCCAAAAAGAAATTGATTATCTTTCCTTGAGCCTCTTTATGCAGGGACAGGTGCTGAAAAATCCTTCAAAGAAATGGAAACAGTGTGTGTGTGTGTTTGGAGGGGGGTTGTTTCTGTTGTGTAGGATTGGAATATAACTTATTGGCCCTGGATTTTGAGGGTGGGAGGAAGTTGCAGAAGCTGAAATGCTGTTGGGACAGACTGGGGAGTCCTATGTTTTCTCTCTTTTACATTTTCAGAGATTATATACAGTATAAAGAGTTAACAGTTGCACCGATTGTACTTTATGTTTGTGTACACAAAACAAAGAACAGGTAGTTCAGCACATGACTGCCAAACCACTCCCACTCGGTCACATGGCTGGCAAGGCACTCCCACCCAGTCACATGGCCGGCAAGCCACTCCTACCCAGTCACATGGCCGGCAAGCCACTCCCACCCAGTCACATGGCCGGCAAGCCACTCCAGTGGTGGGTTTCAAAAATTGTTTGAACCTACTCTGTGGGTGTGGCCTCCTTTGTGGGAATGGCTTGCCGCCCATGTGACCGGATGGGAGTGGCTTGCTGCCCATATGACCGGATATGAAGATGCCGACGACACTTGTCAGAACCATCTTAAATTACCTCACACACAGCACTGGCATGCATAAGAATATGATGTAAACTTGTTTTTTTAAAAGGCATCTTTGGTTTGCATTAAAACAACTTCAACACACGCAATGTTCTGATTGCACCACAAACACAGTAGTCATCTTTACCTTTCATAGAGGCACTGAGTTTTATAAATATGAGCATGATAGTGTAGAATAATCATATCCAAGGACCAGTGGTGGGTTTCAAAAATTTTTGGAACCTCTTCTGTAGGTGTGGCCTGCTTTCCGGGTCCAGTGGTGGAACCTCTTCTAACCGGTTCGGTAGATTTGACGAACCAGTTCTACCGAATAGGTGCAAACTGGTAGGAACCCACCTCTGAGCCACTCCCACAAAGCAGACCACACCTACAAAAGAGATTCTTAAAAAATTTGAAACCCACTACTGCTCCGTGGTTACATTTCCCCCCCAGACATTCTGTACAGGACATGGAACCTAAATATCTGCTCCTGAATGGAGGAGATGGGAGACAGATAGAAGACACAGACCAACTATGTAGATGATTAAAGCCTATCCAGTATCCCAAATTGATATTACAGTAACAGCTTTACTGTATCTGAATCTTCAAAATGTGTATCATGAGAGTGATAACTCAGGAAATATAAGCAGACCTGGGAAGATACTTTTATGCGCTAAAAAGCTGGTATCAGGTTTATCTCTGAAACCATTATGCCTCTCAGTTCCAGTGGGAGAATGTTACTACACTCTTTTTATTTCATTTCATTTCATGCTGAATTATTGAATTGAATTGAATTGAATTATGGATTTCTTACCCTGTTTCCCTGAAAATAAGACATCCCTGGATAATAAACCCAATTGGGCTTTTGAGCGCAAGCACTAAAATAAGTCCCCCCCCCAAAAAAGCCCTCCCCGAAAATATTGCAACACAACAGCAGCCATGAAGTGACCAGGCTCGCCTCTTCCTGTACCTCAAAAATAATAAGACCTCCCCAAAAATAAGGCCAAGTGCTTTTTCGGGGGTCAAAAGAAAATGGCCATGCCTTATTTTCAGGGAAATATGGTAGGTCTTTGGTCTGGTCTGCAAGAGGTTTTCTTATGCTTCTGATTTATCATGGGAACAGGCTGCTTACCTGTCAACATATAGGGGGAGAAGATTAAAGGGTTCTAATTTTGAACAGATTTACAGGTCTCTGTGATGTCTGATTTGTGACTTATTAAAAAGCAAGGATATCAAAGTATGATTTACTCCATTTTTAAAATGAATAGTTGAACAAATGGCAGTTTTTGTTTACAGATAACTATGCCAGTCCAATGGAGATGCAATGGATCTCACTCCTGCATGCTGAAAGCAGGAGGTTGGTCATGCAGCATAATACTTGAAAGCAAAAAAACAGGACTTGCTAATATTTATGTCTGCACTGTGGGACACAGTAGGTAGCAAAATATATTAATATAAGGATTGTGCAGAAATCTGGATTCAGCAGGAAAATGTGATATTCAATCCATTCCCTCAGGTTTTAAATAAAAAAATATAGCTTATCAGGTGAGTACCTATTTTGCATGTAAAAGGTCACAGATGTGGTGCCTTAACAGTTTTTTGTATTACTTCATTTTGTACTAAGAATAGAGATGATCTTAATTAAATCTCAAACAGATCTTTCTCAGGCTTGCTTCCTGAATGATGCAGTCCACATGGCTTTCCCTCCCTATCCTTTCCCTAAAAGGTAAGAAAGTGCCTGGCCTCTAGGAGCCAGGCCAGCAGTTATAAAGCAATTAATTACATGGTATAGGATATATAGGGGAGAAGGGCAGAAAGGTCTAAAGGGAGTATGCCCCCCCCCCCCGCAAGAATGGCAGATTCACGGATCTGACACCTAGTTTGCTACTTTCTAATGTCCAGGATGTAAAACCACCTTTCTTCTCTAAAAGCCTGACACAAGTATTATCACTTACTTTAAAAAATCAATGAATTCAGAATCAAAATTTCACTTTGATTCCAAATTTCATTTAATTAATTACCAATCACATTAACATCTATGCAAAACCCCGATAACTTGAACATTGGACGCTATTTAACAAAATGATATTCAATGGTAAAATAAGTAAGATTCTACATTTAGGCAAGAAAAGCCAAATGCACAGGCATAGTATAGGTGGTACCTGGCTCAATAGTAGTAACTGTGAGAGGGATCTTATTGTCCAAATAATTTTATTTTCATTTTCATTTCATACAGTCACATATATACTGTGCATGACCGGGGCCATATAACATTGAACAATAAACACAGCCATCCTTGTCAAAAATACTCCCCAAAATACAAACCCAATATATCACTTCAACCCTCCATACGCCCTTTCTTTCACCCCCCTCCAACTTTCCTTTCTCCCCTCCAACATTCCCCTCTCCTACTTCCCCTCCCCCTCTATCACTCCTTTCTCCCAATACACTCCCTCCCTTCCATCTCGCCCTCCTTCCAATCCTCTCTCCCACCCTCTCTACCCCTCTTTCTTCTTTCCCTCTGCTCCTCCCTTCGGTGTATTTCTACTATCTATCAATATATTCAGCTTCTTATTTTTACACTAGAATTAAAAAGGCAACAGTATACAAGTGCAATCATATTACTTTAAAATCTGGCACATACTATATTTCCCCCCTCCCTCCCCCTATGACCCCACCTCCCTTCCCCCCCTCCCGACTTCCCAGAGCCCGTACACGGTATAGCTTTTTATCAAACACAGTCTAAGATATATTAAAGCCAAGGAAATTTTAAAAAAAGAGAGAAAAAAGAAAAAAGAAAGAGAAAAAAATAAGTAAAATCTCTGCGTTGAACTCAGCTTCTTGCCATTACACAAACTTTAAGCAGTTTACATTGTTCCTAATCTTAGTTGTTTGATTACCTGCAGGCTTTCCCCAGAAGTTATTTGTTGGTTCAACTTTTGCCTGTACTCTTCTCTAACTAGGGGTATTATCTCTTTATCTAAGTATCTGTCTATATCTAAACCCTTAATTTTGTCCCCTTTGTACCTCCTTCCTTCTATAACACCATTTAGATACATTTCAAATTTTTCTTTTGATTTCCTCTTCCAATTCTTTTCGTTTTTGCCCTTGTTTATGTCTATGTATTTTGTTAATATTCATCAGTACTCCTCTCATATATGCTTTACTTACATCCCCTACAAATTCCATGAATATACCCTTATTCGTATTCAGAACAAAGTATTCAGATGGCAATTTTTTACAATCATTAATATACTTTTCATATCTAAATATACTCTCATTCGACCTCCAAGACCTTCTTGCCTGCACTACCCTTCCCAATTCCGTCCAGACTGGGTTATGATCCAAGAGGACCCTCGCCGCAATCTTTGCCTTCTTCACCCTAGAAAATAAATCATTAGTGATTTGTATAAAATCAATCCTTGAAAGGGATTGATGTCCATCAGAAAAAGGGGTGAAGTCATATGCCTCTGCGTTTCTTTCTCGCCAAACATTTCTCAATTCACAGTTGTCCATCAAGTCTTTTTCCCTTCTAGAGTTGGGTCTGATGCGATATATCTTCCAAAGGGATCTGCTTCAATTAACTCAACTTTAATGTCTTTTCTTCAGTATACAACTATACCATTTTTCTTTTCCGTAGCAGAGGTCACAAAATATTGACCAAGTTGATAGATATTTGATAGATAGATAGGTTGAACAGATATTTTTGATCAGTTGATTGGATATGAATTTCTTGCAGACAAATTATATCGTTCTTGAACTGTTTGAGATAGTGAAATATTTTCTTTCTCCTCTGTAAAGAGTTCAGACCATAACTCCTTGATCAATGGCCGATGATTATTGAGGTTGTTGCAATATGCCTTGTTTTCCCATTCGTCTGGTAGTCATACGGCTAGATCTTTGTTCTCTAGTCCCTTGCCCTTCCGGAAGGAGGAAATGGTGCTTTTTGTCTGGTAGTTGTGTGATTTGCTGTTTATCTTGTCCTTCTCGTAGTCTTTCTCCAGATCCAGATAATTCAGGGTGTCCCACCTTCAGGGTCTTGTGATAAAAATCTCGGGCTTCCCATACAGAGTTGAGACGATATTTTTGCTTATCAAATGTAATTATGATACCAAATGGTACATCCCATCTATACTGTATCTGATGGTTTTTGAGTTCTTCCACTAGAAAAGCATAATCTCTCCTGGCTCTTAGCATTTGGGGTGGTATTTCTTTCAAAACAATCAAGTCCTGTCCGCCAATTTGAAGCCTGGTATTATAAGACTCTTGTAATATCATGTTTCTAAACTCTCTTGTAGTGAAATATATAATTACATCTCGGGGGAGTTGCCTCTGTTTTGCGACCCAAGAGTTAGCGCGATAAATTTTTTCGATCTGCCAGTCAAAGTTGGACCCCAGTCTTTCCACCAAACGGTTAAAAGCCTCTGAGAAAATCTGCTTCAAGTTCTCCTTTGTGCCAAGTGCGTGAGATGTACTCCTAAAAAGAGGTCTCCCCGAATTTGATTTTGATGCCATTATATCTTTTCTTCAAACAATTATTCAACAATTATTCAAACTCTGCTGGCCCGTTGTGTAGCTTACAAGGGAAGAAAATATTAAGTCCCCCCTTTATTTGTTCTTAGAGGTTTTTCAAAAGGTTTCAGAAAAGAGCATTGTAACAAAGCAGGTTTCAAAAGATTAGCAATGTAACGAAATAATTCATATTCATCTCTGTTTGGAATGTCTCTATATTAACAAGGAGTCTTTTAAAGCTTTTAAAAGTAGATAAGAAAAAAGTCTTGTGAACTCTTCAGAGAAACGAAACTAGTTAGTAAAAGAATGCTATCTGGCTGTTCCTTTGATCTTTTTCTTTGCAGACAGTTAGGAATGTGGCACCCGCCATTTTAGGAGCTTATTTTTTTAGAAACCAAGTGCACAAAGAAAGCTCTTTCTTTTTTTTTTAAAAAAAAAGGCAGATAAGGTTCTCGGGTACGGACCCTGCTTGTATTAATCTCAAATAAATATATCAAAAATTGTCCTAAGCGGGGGTTCCTTACTTTGCGCCGTAATGATTACAGCTGAAGTTTCTGGCGCGGAGATGTGATTCAGCCTTCGGTCGGCCCCCCTTCCATTCGCAGCAAAAAAAAAAAGCTGCAAACTTCAAAGAAAAGCTCTTACCAGCTGGATCTCTCTCTCACTCTTCTTTGCCTGAAGAATGAGTTTATCTACCAGGTATTTAGGCAGATAACGCGGCCAGGAACCCGGGGGCAGCTCGTTAAGCTGCCGCCATTAGCAAGGTCCCGCCCCGGAAGTCACTGTGAGAGGGATCTTGGAGTCCTAGTGGACAATCACTTAAATATGAGCCAGCAGTTGCTGTAGCTGCCAAAAAAGTCAACACACTTCAAGGCTGCATCAACAAAGGAAATAGAATCAAGATCACGTTAAATGTCAATACCACTCTATAATGCCTTAGTAAGTAAGGCCACACTCAGAACACTGCACCCAGTTTTTGTCACCACATTGTAAAAATTATGCTGAGACTCTAGAAAGAGTGCAGAGGAGGCTAAAACATAAAGAACAGTTGTTAGAATTGGCTATGTCTAACTTAATGAAAAGAAAGACTGGTGGTGGTAGGGACATGATAGCAGCGTTCCAATATCTCAGGGGTTGCCACAAAGAAAGGGGAGTCAAGCTATTCTCCAAAGCACCTGAAGACAGGACAAGAAGCAATGGATGGAAACTAATCAAGGAGAGAAGCAAACCGTAACTAAGAAGAAATTTCCTGACAATTAAAGCAATTAACAAGTGCAACAACTTGCCTCCAGAAGTTGTTAATGCTCCTACACTGGAAGTTTTTAAGAAGAGGTTGGACAGCCATTTGTCTGAAATGGTATGGGATTTCTTCCCTGAGCATGGGGTTTGACTAGAAGACCTCCAAGGTTCCTTCCAACTCTATTATTCTATTAATCCTAACATATCCAAGTCCAACCCACTCTGAGGGTTGTTTTTCAAAGAACAATGAAAAAGGGAATGGACTTAATGGCATGATCCTCAAGTATCTAATGAAACCTAAAGTCTGAAGAATATAAAGAGAGTTTCCTAACATTTAAAAATATCTCCATTATGGGTAAAAATAAGACTAGTCTTTATATTTACAATAAACAGGATGAGAATCACAAATATAGTCTAAAATTTTGTCTTCTGAAACATGTTTTTTGAACATTTTTTCCCAAAAAGAGGATTCTACAAAATTACCTCTAAAAACTATAAAATAAAGTGTGTTTTGGCACAGAGAGCAATAGTAGCAGAGGAAAATGCGGTTAAGAACTGTGAGCTAAGAGGAAGACAAACAGCAGGATCCAGTAGCCCTGAGACAGAAAGAAAGCAAGGAAGATTTCCACAAGCTCTGAACAAGACCTCTTTCTGTATAACAGAATGTACATAGTCATAACTTTATGAAAACTGATGCTCTGAAGTCCTCATAAAAGCTACCTCTTGTGGCAGAGTATTTTTTTTAATGAAATGAGCAGTTTGACATACTTTTGAAATTCCTATTCTGCCACTTCTAGTAATTCCAGAAGAACAGGGAATTGCTATAACTCCTTTGACCATGAAATAATACAGAAAAAATAGTAAATCAGGGGAATCCTAAGGTCAGTGATACAGATTTTGCAGTAAATATTGCAGTTTCTTTGATTAAAAGGAATCTGATGTAGTATGTTTTATTCAGATTTAAGAAAAAAAATGGATATTCTTCAGTTGAATAATAAAGCTCTGATTACTGTCAAGAATAAACACATTTATTCGAACATTTTTAACTGAAATTATCCTGGGGACCCTCTCAGCATCTCCTTAAGACAAAAGTGTCTTTTTCTAGAATTCTGCAGCTGTCTTCCAGAGCTGCACAGTAATTTCCAAGAAATGATTGGTTTTAAAGATTGCTAACATGAATTCTGAAATACCCATTTCCACTCAAATCTGACGTACTATAAACTCAAACTATTTTAAAAATAAATATAATGTAACTCAGTAGCAGACATGCATTTTTAAATCTTGCATAGTTAATTTTTGAAGTGGAAAAAAGTCAACTGCAACTCTTAACCAAGGAAGCAATATTCATTTAGAATTTCATTAATCAAGTTTAAGCAAGGAAAAATGGAGGGGAGGATAACAGAATTTTGCAAGCAAAATAAGGAAACATTCAACTTTCCTTTATTAGTGAAATCAATAAGACCGGATCTTTATGAATTGTCTGAAGTTCTTTCATCTGAACTGTACAACTAATAGATCTTTTACCAGATACAGTATAGGCCATCTGCTCTGTTTGTCATGTTTTGGATTACACCCTTTTCTTTCTCACCCTCGCTTACAAATATATTTTGGGGAAAGTAGTACTGGATTTAAATAGCTTATGGCTTTTTCTTACCCCTAATAAGATAAAAAAAATTAACAGCTGCTATCTCCTCACTTACATTTCAACTACTGTCAATGATGCAGCACTCATGATAAAGTTTTTTAGAAGACTAATTCTGCTTCAACCTACATTGCAGTAGGGGTACATTTGAAGCTCTGTGGGCTTCCTCCCACAGAGAATGCTGTTAAATCAACATCAGACAGTTCAGTGTTATTTCCTGGGGAGGAACAGCCCAAGCTGTGTTCGATAAGGGAGGAAGGAATAGGAGCGTCGATTAACATGCCTGATGTAAAAAACAACAAAGCTAATTACAGGTGGGAGGTGGGTGGATGGGCCTATGACAGGAACAATGGCCAAATTGATTAACATTGTATAAAGACAGGTATCTCTTTAATGGCTTTAACACTCTGATGATGTTAGCAGTGGCTAACGAAAGCTTAGTGAGCAATATATTTTAAAGTTCCGGAGATCACAATGTCTGTTTCTTTTATAACTACACCTGGAACTCACATTGTTAGGACAATTCTATCTATCTATCTATCTATCTATCTATCTATCTATCTATCTATCTATCTATCTATCTATCTATCTATCTATCTATCTGCTGTGATCATAAAGGGTTTTAAGAACTTCAAAAGACACAGCTGTTGGTCACACCTTATAATTGTTTTCAAAAAGCATTTGCATGATGAGGACAATATGCAATGCATGTCACTTATCCTTGAGAAATATTGGTAAAGAAATATTTTCAATAAATTCTGAACATCTTTACTTAGACAATGAGTGGATGGAGCAGGTTCCAACCAAGGATGACTTTTCATTAGGAACTAGAAGACAATGAAATTATAGAACAGAACTGTCTGTATTCTACCAAAATTATTATGATAGGGGAAAAAAAGTTTGGTAAGACTTTAAAGAGGTTTACAGTACTGTATAGATTAGTGACCTAATTCCTCTATTTTCTAGCTTAATACCCAATTAGATTTGCTGGAAAGTGTAGTTGTGTAAAAACTGTACAATTTTCTAACCAATAAATGAAAACAACTCTCAAAAGAAGCGTAGTTAAAGGGCCCATCCAATCCTTTAGTACTTATAAAATGAAATTTTGCTATGCCATAAAATAATTTATATTTCCTTTGGCTTCTTACACTATTCTGTTAAGCAAGCAGTATGTTGTCCAAACTTCTTTCTACACAATAGAAAGTATGCTACACAGTATTCCAGAATGTTGTGATAGAATATGAACAAAAACTGGAATTAAGAGCATAATCCTATCAAAACTGACTATATTTAGTACTCATTTCTTTTCAGGAAATATAAATGGGGAGATTTAATGACATCACTGCACTGAGAGCAATAGGCATGCATTCCAAATATATCTATGAACAAATATTAACTAATATAACTAGGTTTACTGGAAGAATTCATTAAGAATTCATTTTCAGGATAAGGCACCATATCGTACGAACAGCTCCAATGAAGTACATAATACAGAGCAGACTCACAGATAAATGTTTTGATTCACTATGGTTACACCTCAAGACCCAGCTGCAGTTTCAGCAAATCCTGATCATAATATTTGTGAGTCACTTCCTTTTTCATTATTCCACAGTTGTTTAACCTAGCAAAGAGGCTATGTAGGCATCAGAAGACTATGGGGAACCATTGTTGTATTGTGAAACACTGAAATGCCTGCTGTTTAGGTGCTAAGCATAACCAAAAACAAACACTATTATCTGAGGGACACAAATCAGGCAATGCTGGTGCCCTGACAAACGCTTGAGAATGATCATTGTTATCATCTGACCAATCAATTTTTATCACAGACCTCAAATCAACTGCAAAGGAGATTAAGGAAGATTAAGTTATAAAATACTTCTTTTCATGTACAAGAAATGTTATTTCATTTTACCATTCAGACAAAAATTGCATTTGTCAGAATTTTGTCAGCCTTTTTTTGCACATATTATTGGAAGACGTATTACTGGATAACAATGCATCATATATGAGACTCCTATATTTTAGTCTTTAACTTTAATAAACTTGTTCTTTGCAAAAAAAACTTCAGTAGACCCTAGTCACATCAAAGGTTGCTCCCAATTTCCATGAATCAATCAATCTTTAGATTGTTCTTATTACTTCCAAATTTTCCATTGACATTTTTGACTTTTATTTTAACAACCTATAGATAGGAGTCTTTGACAAGTAGTTTGGATTGGGGAGGTATATACTATATGCTGCTTATTCACTCCCACCCCAATCTAATGGCAATGTAAGAATTGATAGAACTTCTGTCTTCTGTTCTGTTCTGTTCTCAAGATTAATCAGAAACTGCTGGACTATTATTGAACAAATATTCCTCAGGGGGACAAGTTTAAAACATGATTTCATTCTTCCTGGATAGACAGGGAAGTAGAATTTCTAAGCAATGCAGTAGAGAAAGCTTGCTCATTAAATTTTTAAATGTCTCTTTTTTAAAGGAACAATATTGTTTTCAGACCAATTAGTGCCTATTACATAATTATATGGATATAATTAAGATTGCATTTGATTTATGTGGATATTTAATGGGCTTCTGGGTGAGTCCAGTTCCTCATTTTGGTCTGAAAATAAACTATGAGATTACAAAATTATCTCAATTAAGAACTGCTTTTCTGAAAGTTTCTTTGTCAGGTCTTGGCTCTTCATAATTTGAGCAAAATATGAGACAATTTTTTGCAACCATGGTGACATTCAAGTGCTCTTCTAGTTCTGGTGTTTGACAGCTGCAGGGGTGGTGGCAGAGATATACTACTGAACTATAGTAATTCAACAGGAAGAGCACAAGCCATAATTGACTCAACCATGATTTCAACAGTGAGTTGTGTTTTGATTAATATCTCCTTTCAATAAAGTTCTATTTTTAAGCCAAGAAATTGTGCTCAATCTATTATCTTGAATTTCTCTTTTTTATTTCTGCTATTTTATTTGTTTCTGCTCTGAGCATTTTTTTAAAAAAATTCAGTTGAAAGGACATATTGCTGAGTGTGTAAATCAAACAAAAACAAAAACTTATTATGATAATCATAGATAACAGCACTGAATGTAGAATATTGAATGTTTCCATTAACATGAATAAATATTCAGTATAAGATTATATGATTCCCTATTAGTTTGCAGAATTTGGATATCAATATTTTGACCAAAAGGAGGTGTTTCTCTACACATTAGGCTAGTGCTCAAAAATGGTTATAATATGAATAAATAGCCCAGTAACACATGATGGGGTATAATGAAATATTTTGTCAGGACCACATAGCCTATCTGTATTTCAGTGCCAAATAGTGAACTATCCATCTTTCAGCTTTTAAGAATGTGATTAATTTGCCTCATTTTGGACAGTTGCATTGGCTGAGCATTCTGATAACATTTTTTGGTACTGTTACTTTCATTCGTTCTATGCAAAGGTTTGTGCTTTCACCAAAATTGTTGTTCATGTTACAATTTTAGTATTTAAAATATTTGTACACTGTCCTGATTAAGAATGTTTATTTTAGAGATGAAAGTGAATTGTTTTAATCTTGGATAGCTTATTTCTTGCCAAGAAGGGAATAACTTTCTGTAACTCTGCAAGATATCAGACAGCCACATGCTTTCCTTCATTATTGCCTTTGTGCAGCATGAATTTTCAGAAGCTCAGTAACATTGAAACCAGTCACTTATACATGCTGACTATACAGCTACTGAAAGCAAAATATGAGAGTTCAGTGATGAAAAGCAGCTGGCTTTCAACTGCTAAGGACTCAGACAATGACTCTCATAATCCATTGCTACTGTAAAAGAGCTTAACGCTCATTCGTTTTTAAACACTATCAAACTATGAGAATTGAAATGTTAGCCATGATTCTCCAGCAACGCAGGGGTGTTTGCTGGGGTATTCTCACCAATACAGACCCATTAGTGCAAAGTGGGATAGATTCTTATCAAAACATCACATCCATGGTCACTATTATTTCTTTATGGAGGAAAAGAAGTGCTCCCTCTCAATGTTCCCTCTAAGCTGCGCGGCTGCACAGCCACGCACTTGACAGGAAAACACCGTGCAGCAGTTTCCAACTGCCGTGCAGTGACTTCTAATATCACTGCGTAACATTTGGCAAATGCCTGACTTCCCTTCCCCATCCATCTCCGAAATCAAAAACTGCTGCTTGACTTACCTCCCCGCGAAAGCACCCACTCCCAGCCTTCTCCTGGGTGAATGGGGGGGGAGAAAGAACACGGACAGTAGTGGATCAATGCATCAATGCATCAATGCATAGAAAGGGGGGAGAGAGACATGGAGGATTACACCCCACCCCACCCCATTACATATAATCCTTGATATGTGTCCTACGTTTCACTCTATTTTTTAAAGCCCTCTAACTGATTAATAATCCATTCTCTTTTCGGAGAAGAAATAAAAGTGGGCTTAATCCGTTTCCTCCTCCCTGGGCACAATGGTTCATTTCCCCTGCAAGCTCTGCCTGCGGCAAACAGCCGATGCCATTTGAGAAAGAGGGGGAGAAACCACTCACGTTGTTGATTGGGGGGGAAATAATAATAATAATCAACAACTATGCTCCCCCGACCTTTTAAACTGCCGGAGAAAATGCTCGGATTGCCCGGTTTCAGCTCCACTTTGGAAGCGGTTTCCTGTCTGCCACCTGGATGGAACCACTTGACCTGGGAAGCCAGGGAGGAGAGGAGGAGGAGGAGGCTAGCTTTGTCTCTCCCACACCCTGCTGGGGAAGCAAATGGTATCACCTACTCTAGTCCCATTCATTTTTCACCACTTTGGCTCCATCAACTGCTTGAGAGCATCCCTGTGGAACTGTGGCTGGGGAATCATGTGCTCTGCACAGTCCTGTTATCCGTTTCTAGCTACCTAGGCATTTAAGCTAGATTCCCTCAGATTTACGGTCAAGTAGGCATGCATCTAACTCAGCTGGCTGGAGAATTCTGGGAGTTGAAGTCCACAAGTCTTCAAGTTGCCAAGTTTGAAGACCTCTGATCTATCTACTTGCTTTCCCCTGTCTCCTATGCTGGCTGGAGAATTCTAGGAGTTGAAGTCCACAAGTCTTCAAGTTGCCAAGTTTGAAGACCTCTACCATGCTGCACTATTTGGAACCAATCGCGTAAAGCCCCAGTGACCAGCATGACAAAGTGTACTTGGAATGGTTGTTAAAGAAAGACAGATGTGAGAAACTGTAAGATGAGACAGACTTTCAGTGAATAACTGTACATTACCATAAACACTATAAAAGTATTTTAATATTGCAGACTTGCAGTATTATAAGTGATACTGATATTATATAACACTTTTAAATAAGCAGGTACCTTGAATAAACATAACTTTGAGTTTCAAATAACACTGATTTCGTTGTTGTCTTGGGTGATTTAGAGGATCGTGGCAGGAATGACGCGAGAGCCAGGACTTCAACAAGAACAGATTTATTGCAAGCAGAACAGGAGCTGACAGCGATTCAAAACAGCGAAGATCGCGCCAAGGTATTTATACTAGCAATGTAACTATATTACAACCAATCAGGGGCCAAGTACTGTTCAGCAACTGCTGACGCAGTACCTCGGCCAATCAATGAACATTATCTGGCTAGCAACAGCCTATGCTGCACCCCAGCCAATCAGGGCGCAGCATGGCTGTTGCTGGCCCTTTTTAAAATAACTAGGAATATTTTACAGGTGACATCTGTGAACAAAATCAGGTGCTCAGGCATGAAAATATACTGCTCAAACACTATCCTTTTCCGCTCACACTGAAAAAAAATTAGAGGGAACACTGCTCCCTCTATATTATCACTAAAAAAATTAATTTTGTATCTCTGTCATATCTTGCATTCTCCTTTCACTTGAATTCTGCAATGAATGTAATTACATACATTTACCCGCCTCTTATTTTGCAGAATTTTTTCCTGCTTTTGCTCGTTACAAGGGTTTTTACATGGGAGGTTGAGCATTTGTCTTATTTTAGTCCTCTGACTTCTGCAAAGTTCACATTGCTGGTATGCTGATAGTACGTCATTTATGGTAAGTAAAACAATTAGGAATTTGCAACGTTTTGGTAATGAAATGGGAGACTCTTAATGTACAAGTTGTGATTATAAGCTGTTACATTCTGGAGAGCGCCAATGTCTACATGGGTATATAATATGATACAATCATTACTATTACTGGTAGTATAATTATCAGTGGTGGTTATTTTATGACTCCAATGCTTGTGATAGGACCTACTGTAGTCCTCAATTAAACCTAGCCTCTCCACCAGAGCAGGCACTTCAGCTACTTCTAATGTACAGAGTCCACAGTATTTTGCATGATTTGCATGAGCCTAGAAATATGTTTATAGGGCATAACATGGTGAGGCAAAGCCATTCATTATTTAAAGCAAGGAACTAGAAACCATTCTTGGTGTGCAGATGGTGATAAGGTTACAGCTGAAAATCCTGCACTTTCAAGCTCTTCTAAAACAAATTTCAGATAACATACAATGATAAAGCAAAGCATCAAATTGTTTTGATACAGAGAAAAGAGGAAGAAAAAGGAAAGCGGAAGAGAAATTAAAACTCTGCCACGGTATTGAAAAAGATGCCTTTGTCATTTGGACAAATGATCGAACATTTCCATATTAGTTAACTCCTTTCAGTAAACAGGAACTCTTGAATAGAGTGAGTTTAAAAACATAAAAAGCTCACTATGTATCAGCAAAAAAGGTAATAAATCAATGCAATGTTGGAAATCACTTGTTGAAGGTATCAGGTTAGGCAATGTCTTACTCTCCTCCTGAATTGCAGAAAGATAAATAAGATGTGCTATAAGCGTCCCTTCATAATCTGGGGAAGAGCACTAAACGTGAGGAAGCCCAACTTAACCCTTGACTTGCCAGTGATTTCCAGAACATTTAACCTGCTGCTCAAGTGCATTAAGGTTCCACCAATGTCTGCTGGAATTATTTCAGGTCTACCCATTTCACATACTGAATAATAGCATGATGAACTGATACAAAAGTTGGAAAACTGGGAGAAGGAAGCTTTGCTGCCTTAAAAAAATACCCTACAGTGTTGCCTTTCCACTTCTTCAGATTCCCTGCACTTTTGAGTGACCTGGAGTCAGTACTAAGATGTTTGGAGAAAACAATTGCTTGATTCAAGAAAAACAAACATTGCCAGCAAATATCTGTGTTGCTGCTCCCCCCATTTATTATTTAATAAGAGAGAGGATCACACCAGCAGAGGAACCACAATTGTGCTACAAAAGGCTATTCTGTACCCCCACCTCTAGATTAGCATTGAATGCACATAGCTTGTAATGTAGATGTTACCTGTGTTGCGTCTTCCATCAAACCCCTGATCTTCTCCACCACATCTGTGCGTCTGTGCTGGCGGAGAGCACTGATCAGCTGGGCAAGGCTAGCTTCAGAGCCCCTGATAGTCCAGTGCTGTAAAGCGGCATAAGCCCTTTCATGGTCTGCAGAATATCCATTGGCAAAAGCTGCCACCTCCCGCTCGCTGGCATTGGACAGGAATTGATAGATATCTTTCCACTGGCTTCCAAGTTGGGCGGCTACCAATTTCAGAATATCAATGCCTGTTTAAGAGAAGAATTTCAGGTAAGGTGCAAGAATATTGAATACAAGCTTATCAAAAAAATTCTCTTTACCTTACGGTAGGGATGCTTGTGCGAAGAAAATTTTGCAAATTACAAACTAACACTGTTCTGAATTAGAAGATTCACTGACACTTTTCTCCCCCCCTTCAGTATAGTTATTCATCTAAAAATTGGCGACCTTATTGGCAGTCTTGCTACAATGCATACAGATGATAATTTTCAAAGGCAATTTTTAAAAATGGAACGTGGGACTTGTTTTTTCCAAAGCAATTTCAATTATGGTTTCACTTCTCTGGAAATCCTCACTCAACTGTCATGATTTTGAAGGTTACATCTGCATTACATATATTCATTCAATAGTTGAGAAAAAAGATGTTTTCATTTATTTGTAAATAAATAAATTTTATTAATACATTTACATAATTAATTTATTCTAATACCTGGAAAAGAGCAAATATAAAATACAATAAAATTTTAAAATTGAGAGACTTAAACTATATCAAAGAATAGATTTTTTGGGGGGAAAAATGCCTGTGCACATAAAAACAGCTTATTTCATGCAAGTTAAAAGTGATGTAACAAATTGCCCAATATTCTATCAGATGAATTCTGTTACTTAAAGATTCCAGAGTATTTTCAAGAAAGCGTTTTGAGTTCTTTGGATAATTGTCTAGTAACGCTAGCATGCAAAAAACTAAACTCTCAACAAGTCAAGGAGATCTAAAAGCAAAACAATTTTGTTCCATCCTAAAATTGTAACAATAAGTCAAATAAAAGCCAATGGAACAATATGGAGTAAGACGAAGATATTCAAATTCCTAAATAGTTAGACAAAAAAAATCTCTATCAATGATCCCTTAGCCCAACCTAATTTCACATCATACAACATTGAAAGTTGAGATAAAAATGTTGTAATAAAATTGTATTAAAGTTAAAAATGGCACTGTGGTTCAGCAACCAATCTTCAAAATTCATGCAGATTTTTTTAAAAATTATAACAACGTAAAAGTCAAATTTTCAGCCTTCTGGTTTCAAGAGGTTTAATATGACTTGCGCTGAACAAATTTCATGGATTTTGCATATTATCTCCCTTAATCAAAAGCAGATTAAAATGATCTGCTTCGTTATTGTTTTATCATGTAAAGCAACCAGCAATGCTTCCTTGTGCCAACAAGAAACTGCTTATGATATCAAATAAGAAAACAATGGTGGAAGCAATGAATATTAACAATACCCAAGCAAAGTGTTTCCACTAACTGAATGGCCGCAGTGGAACAGATTTCTTCTCAACATAAAGTCAAATCTCACCCAAGTTGAACTCAAAACTTAATTATTTGAAGGACATGTAAATATAGTTTCCTTGGCAGCAATATGGAAATGGTTTGTCATTTCCTTCTTTGGGGATTTCTTTTTCTTTACTTCTCTTCTCAGTCTACTCTATAGCATTGTGTTGTTCTCTGGCCCAAATTTTGCTTTAGATCACAAGCTGTCTGAAGATTTTAAGAAGCTGGGGAGAAATGATTAAAAATCCCACTTGTATAGCATTACATCAGTCATGGGTTACAGGCGGTACGCCCTGGTATGAGCATACCGGAGCCTGCCCGGAGCACCGGGTACCGTTCCGGTACGGTGCTCCGGAGGGCCCACCTGCCCATGCTCCTTACCTGTCTTTAAAGCCTTTGGTGCTTCTGTGCATGCACATGTTGCGTACAGCGCCTGTGCGACGCTCCGGCAAGCAGCTGGAGCGTCGTGGAGGCTTGTGGAGGCATCGCTGGAAGGTAAGTCGCTGTGTGCGTTCATGTGGAAGACGCCAGTTACTGGTTGTAATTGGATCCGGAACCCACCACTGCATTAGATGTGAGCCAAGGTGGCGCAGTGGTTAAATGCAGCACTGCAGGCTACTGCTAGATCAGCAGGTCAGCGGTTCAAATCTCACCGGCTCAGGGTTGACTCAGCCTTCCATCCTTCCAAGGTGGGTAAAATGAGGACCCAGATTGTTGGGGGCAATATGCTGACTCTCTGTAAACCGCTTAGAGAGGCCTGAAAGGCCTATGAAGCGGTATATAAGTCTACTGCTATTGCTATTAGATGTTACTTCCACATGGACTTTGGTACTGGCAATGGTACTATTTATACCTCTTTTTGTTTCATTAGTAGAAAGGAATCTGAAATACTTTATGTCCATAAGACTCTAAGACTGAATTGAGTAAACCCTCAATTCCAGACAAGATGATAAAAAAATAAACCTTTAATTTTTGAAATCATATCATGCAATTTCTATGAAAATAAACAAGCTATCCATTTTTCATTTCCCTATTAAAGAACCAGTTTATTGTAGTGATTAGGATGCAGATCTTGAAAAGATTAACTGTGAGATTTAGCCCCACCTTATACTCAAATCTACCTGGGTGACCTTGGCCCAGTCACTATCTCTCAGCCCTAGAAAAGAAGCAATGGCAAACAACTTCTGAAATCTTTCCAGAAAAACTGCAGAGACTCATACAGGCAGTTGCCAAGAATCTACACTGACTCAAAGACAAACATAAAACAAAATAAAATCAATTAACCCCTACACTCAGTTGAAGATCACTGTTGTGAATCAACCTTAGGGATAATTTATCTGGGTTACAGATATCCAAATAATCACTGCATGGCAGTGAAAAGAGTCAGAAAAATCTTTATTGTCATCCAGCAATTATTTGGACCATCCTAGCCTAGATTTGGTAGCCAATGTTAGGAATATAATCTAATGGTTGGGTTGGCAATATATAAATCATATAGCAATGTTATACCTGTTTCTTTAAATCATACTGCAAAATGTGATTGGTTGCTGTTGTCCTCAATTGGCCATAAGAGGGAGCCAGAATGACTGTTAGCTCTCTGTTTCGCTAGATGCTGGGCTGATCTAATCTGAGTGTGTTGGAAGCTGGCTGTTAGAAAGTGCCGTGAGCTATTGTAAGTTTTGCAACTGTTAGCAAACTTTGAGTACAAGACTGATTATATGATACTGGACTCTGTTATCCCTTAACTCAGTGGTTCCCAAACTTGGCAACTTTAAGACTTGTGGACTTCAACTCCTAGAATTCTCCAGCCAGCTCAGCTCTGAGCTGGCTGGAGAATTCTGGGAGTTGAAGTCCACAAGTCTTAAAGTTGCCAAGTTTGGGAACCACTGCGTTAACTGAAAGACATTTATGACTGATTGTCTTATCCGTGTATGACTTGGACTGTTTTGATGGACTCTGATACCTCTATTTTCCACGAAAGCAAAAGCCTACTTAAACTGCAGTGTCTCTGTATGCTGGTTTGTGTGTTCTCCAACAACACTCTCACAACGCTTCTCTGAATGTACTCGCTCTCCCAACAGGGAGCTTACCTATCAGCTAATATCTATCTAAAAAGCTGTCAGACTACCTTATTCAATGGGCTTTTTTTATCTCTTTAGTTTTCAATGAAACTTACCCAGCTAAAGTGCAGATTTAAATCAAGCAGGCTTATTTCATCCATTAGTGAAATTACCCAAAATTAAACCAGTACACTGCCATTCATTTAGAATTGCAACCAAACTATCAGAAAGGACTAAGTTCTTTGGAGAAAAAGAAGGGCATTTTCTGAAGTAGAGCTGTACTTGGAATTCAATAGGAAGCACAAAGAAACTTAGTGTTCTGAACGGATAATTCTTTTATTTCTCTGATCCAAGATGAGTTACATAAAACTGCCATGAACCTGTTGCTAAGATTAAGCAGGATGAACAGTGCGGGGTGTGTTTTTTTACCTGTCCTCCTATGATATGCCTGCCTCCTTATGATATAATAGTCAATGTGCAAGGTTTTATTACATTTCCATGGAGCACTGATGATGCAGGATCAAACTAAAATGGATTTTCCAATCATTCCTAAAACAATATTCTATGTATACTAAAAGGTAAAGGTTCCCCTCGCACATATTGCTAGTCATTCCTAGGGGGTGGTGCTCATCTCCATTTCAAATCTCTGTGGTGATGTGGCCAGCATGACTAAATGCTGAAGGTGCATGGAACACTGTTACCTTCCTGCCAAAGGTGGTTCCAATTTTCTACTTGCATTTTTACATACTTTCGAACTGCTATGTTGGCAGAAGCTGGGACAAGTAACGGGAGTTTACTCTGTTACATGGAGCTAGGGATTCGAACCGCCAAACTGCCGACCTTTCTGATCTTCGACACTGAGTCAACGTGTCCCCACCCTATGTATACTAAGGATCCACAAATTTTGGCTGGCCATGTGGTTTTCCTAAATGTTGTGGTAGCTTCTAGCTCAACCCTTCCAAATTCCCCTTTGCATTGGACCATACTTTTGTGAAGTTGTGCCTAAGCCCTTCTCAGCAGCCTTTTGCAGCATGGACAGCATATCCTTTCCATCCAGCAATCGCTCTCTCATACAAAGCCTTATGAAGTACAGATTGCACCAATTTCTCTCAGGTGACCTTAAAGTTTAGTTTAGTTTTGGTCTTGGTCTTCACAATAATTCCAATTCTAGAATTCTGAGGAGATGATATTTACTTTTGGCCCCATGCAGAAATTCTAATGCATTAAAGCCCAGAGCTTTATCCGCTTTTTCTTGCTAAGTTCTTTAGCTTACTTAATTTCAGTCAAGTAAGTTTGCTATGTTGTCACATATTCCAGATGTAAACCAGAATGCAAAAGACAGTGCTGGATATTCCAAGACTTTGGATTTTGTTCCTTAGCAATTCAGGAGTAAAATTGTAAACCAATTTTAGATGTTCTTGCAACGAACCAGGGTGCATATATAAAGAAAGTATACGAAGTGAGAAATCAACCTTTTAAAAGGTTATGGATATATTTTTTTTCAATTTGTGCCACCCTGAACTGACTCCAAAGAAAAATGCTCATATTGGTTAAGGCTGCTGATTTTTGCTCTTTCTCCTTTACTTACAGAATGTTAGAAAACTTCACATATTTTATTAAAAATAGTTTGCAGTTGAAAGATTATTTTCAGCTGATATTGCCTAAATGCAACCCATAGAAGTAGTCACTAAAATATTGCCTTGGTTTTAACCTTCCTCTTTAAGCCAAAAGGAAAGATAGATTATAAGTTTTACTGTTTATATGTGTTTGTGTTTAAGGTCAGCATTTTAATGTAGTGGTTAAGGCATCAGGCTAAAAACTGGAAGAGACAAGGAGTTCTAGTCTTTTTTCCTTAGGCATAAAGCTAGCTAGGTGACCTTGGGCCAGTCACTTTTTCTTAGCCCTCAGGAGGAGTCAGTGGCAAACCACTTTTGAAAAACCTTGTCAAGAAAACTGCATCGACTAGTCTCTGAGAATTGGTCATGAAAAGGGTATGTACACAGGAACAGTTTCTTTTCTTTCTTTTTTCCTGATAATTAAATGTGAAAAAAATAGAATGAATCTTCAGACACACAAATAATCCATATTCCTAATGTTTACATGTATCTGTTTTCTTTCACTGAAGCTCCTTGTCTAGGATAATCATCACGAAATCCTGCCTGTCATGGACAGAAACTAATTATACTAAAGAATTTCTTTCTTCTGCTGTTTCCTCTCAGCTCAGGAAGAAAAACAGGTTTCTCCTTTTCTTCACACCTCCTCATCAACAACAATTTCCCAAGTGCAAAGTGAGAACCTGATTGTGTTTTCTTTCCATTCTCGTAGATCAAAATACTATCAAAACTTATTAAAATAAAGTGACAGAATAATGACTACACATTATTAAACTATGCACATTTACACAATCAATATCAAGAGTGTGGTCACTACAGATCCCAAGAAGCTACACGCTAGGGCAGGGGAAAGAAGCAAGTTGCTCCCTGTGATCTACCAAGGCTCTGATGCCAAGCACAACCTCTGGTAAACACAGCCTGAGCCAAAAGTTCACAGGCAGGATTGAGATACCTAGAAATAAATGCCAGCAAGGCTATATTAAAAAGCACTTTAAAGTAGCAGACTCTTGAGGATATCTGAGGACTGATTTTCTCACTTCATACAGCCCCCATTTCCCTAAACAGGAGAGCAAATGTTCTATCTCAAAGGTATGAGACTTATGAACAATAAGCATTTGACTAATTGAAAATTAACCCCGACTATTGTTCAAACCTTATACAGCGAGGTATAGATCTTGGGGTCACTTGCATGTGAACCTCAGAGTATACGGAGTCTAGATAGACCATAAACACAAGTCCACTGTGTGAAGGTTGACTATACAACAGAAGTATCTTTGTGAAATACACTTTCCTAAATATATATTTACATTTCTTAAAAAAGGAGGAGGAAGGCCTTGTGACATCGTGTCTCCACTGACTTGAAATGATTTTATTGTTAAAAACAACTGTGGAAACAGATACAGTTTAAATAGACATGTGCTATGGGTAGCATAAAAGATGCCCTGGAAGGAAAGAAAGAAAAAATAAAAAATGATAAAGAATACATTCCATGTTAGTTTATATCACTATTTTGTAAGGTGCTCAGAGTTGCTTTGAGATGGGCAGCATATAAATGTAATAAATAAATAAATATGAAAAAGAAGGCCCGTGATTCCTGACATATAAGAAGCTTTTATGTCAGAATAAAGTTATTTTTAAGAAGCTATGAGATTTGAGTGTTTTGAACTGCAATGGAGGCCTATTTTATCTGTGAATGTATTTCTGTTTATAGAACTATAACTACTCACCATGCCCATTGCAATAGTAGATCCATTTCTCCCGATGTTGGGTTGGGGTAGAAGATTTCTTCAAAACAGACTTTTCCACAATTGCACTGGGATCTTGCGTTGGTCCTTTTTTTAGAGTTCGTGAACTTTTGCGGACACTGCAAACAACAATAACCACAAGCACAAGCAGCAGTAGCAGGACAATCATCCATGGCAAATGCTCATTGATATCAAAATGCTTATGCATAGCCTGTCTCGGGGGCCCTCTTTTAGGGGGTTTATATGGAATGCTGGATTTCACGTTGCCACTCATCTCCAGTGCTGGCTGTAAGTTAAGATTGGAAGGGGTGTGTTTGTGGTAATACGGCTGCTGGTGATTTATAGATTTAGAATAGTTCAAAGCTGCCACAGTCTCATTCTTGGAGGTTTCATTGTAAATGTCTGTTGGCTCCATCATGTCAGCATATGTGCTTGGGGGAGGAGTGGCGGTGAAGTTGGAAGAGGAAGCATTCACACCTGAAAAACACATAGAATATTAAAAATGAATCAGCAAGTGTAAACCCTATCAGCCAGTCTTTCCATGGCTGGTACTGGTACAATTATGTTTTGAAGTCAACATGATCTAAAAGGCTGGGAACTTCAAGAGCTGAAATCCAGCCTGTCTGGAAAGCCCTTGTTGAGGAAGTCTGCTAGGAGTTATTAATACAGTTCTGACCTCTAAGAGCACTTAATTTAGAAAGAAGTAACTGGCTCAAGAGTTTACAATGAAGTCTCCTCCCTATTTGATGGGGACTCAACATCCCACAATCCCATTAGTAAGAAAAAATGCTGATAGCTGATGAAATCCCAAGCATCTGGAAGGCATCATGTTGTTTACCCCATATAGCTCATGCTATGAAATAGCCACAAAGAGTGCATGCAGATCTTGCAAAACATAGTTGCTGAGCATAGTTCTTAGGCTGCAAATCCTCAATTTATGACAAAACATATTTTCAATAGATGCTGATTTTAAGCCAAGTTTAATACTATAGTTTCAAATGAAATCAAAATACTAACAATGAAAGATTTAATAAAAGTTGTGGGCTAGGATGCAAGTGTTACTATTTATTACATACAGTATTTTAAACAATCAAGCAAAAGGACAAAACTTACAGAGGGCTGGGAAGCACTGTGAAGTTGTATATAAGTCTGAGTGCTATTGATATTGCTAAAACACTATACAAATTAATCAGTTTAATTGTTGGAAAAAGAAGAACTCACTTGGTATCTGACCATGCATTCTTATACATAGCTACATAACATCTATCAAGTTTAAGAAATACAATTCTGTAGCAGGTTGATAAAGTGATGCAACTTAAAACTCCTTTACGTCTGTGTGTCTGTCTGTCTCTGTCTCTCTCTCCCTCCCTCCCTCCAGTATAGTTGATCCTTCCATCTCCCCATTAGCCACATGCTTGTCAAATAATTGCTGTCATAATGTGCTGTACTTGCCAGAGGAATTATGCTGAAGCTGAATCAGGCTAACTATTGAAGAGCTGTAAAAAAGGGATCTAAAATAATGTAAAGTAGAAGCCCAACAGGCATCTTTTAGAGAAGGGAAGGGAACTCCACACTGAAGCATTACCAGCTTATTACTTCAAAATAAAGTTTCATATTCATGACATTATTTCCCATGTTCCAGCAGAGAATGCTTCCCAATGCTTTACACCTACCTTTGGTAAGAAAAGTAGCAGAAGAAACTTTGTAGTGCTTTTCATCTTCTCCTGGACTTGACAAAAGCCCAGCTACATTCTGGGAAATTGACTGAAATCCACAGATGTTGTCTGTCATTTTTGTCCCTGGTTTTATCACCACCATGTTTAGTTGTGAACAGTTAGTAAAGGATTTGCATTTCAGCACACTAGAAGGCACAGCAGAGAAAGTGCCACGAGGGCATGGTTTGCACCTGATGTCTTCAGTTTCAGTTCCTTTTTTCCTTAAGCCCCATCCAATGGGGCATACTTTATAAGGGATACAAGCGTCTCCATGTAAAAAATTACCAGGTGGGCAGGAGCATTCACGGTCAGTCCAAGCAGTGCAAGGTGTCTTCTCAATCATTGACTGCTCACAGGGCTTTCTACATGAATGGCATTCTTCTATACCATTTTCGTGCTTTGTAAAGGTTCCATTAGCACAAGAGCTGCATTCTCTTAAGGTCGTCATGGTGCAGTGCTTAGATACGTACGTTCCTGCAGGACACTTGTGGCAAGTCAGATGTGTGTTGGTGGCACGATCATGATGGGTGTATGTACTGATGGTGTTCTGTTCAGATGACACCTCGGACTGAGCATCCACAGTGCCCAGGAACATAAATCCCTGAAACACATACACAAATGCAAGTCAAATACATCTTGCAAGGCAAATTACAGTAAATGGTATCAGCTTTACTGACTTACTGAGTAAGTATAATCCAAATACTGTACATACTCAAATCTGGTTTCACAGAAGCTATTTGCCCTCTTATGAACACTTATTTCCTGGATTCTTGGAAGTCTTTTTGCCTTTCCCTTGATCTCAGCAAACGATGGTAAAATGAATTAAAATGTGGTTTTCAGACTGAATTTCAGTGGTGAAATCTGACACATATATTCACATTTATAAAACACATAATAGTTTACAGATTTACTAGTTTCCAGATATATGCGTACATAAATAAACATAAATTTCAGATGAACAGAACCCCCAACCTTTCTCACAAAGCAGGATGATATAGGAAGGTCTGTAAAAGTTCTATGTCAACATTTGAGTGTTACATTTATTGACCCAAAAACTTGTCATAGAGCCATATTGCTGCGTACATTCCATTAGCAATACTAAAAAATCCTTTGGTAGGAGTAGCTTCAAAATGGGCAGTCTTAGAGGAGATTCAGAACATAACTTGCAGCCCAGATAGCTCATCTCCACTTGACGCCTTTACAAAGCTACCACCCACTATTGACAACAGAAGAGTACACTTCAGTAAAAACAAGAAAGTTTGATCTAAAGTGGATGACCAGTTTATTTCTCTTTTTAAGTCCCCAACTCACCTATTTGTCTTTTTGAGAAAGCAATTGCAATAGAAGACAATGATTGACATGAAAAATTGTTTAATCTAGCTCCCAGGCAGCTCTGCCTTATTTTCAAACTGACTTGATCAGAATTCAAATGCTCTTTCTCATCCTATAGAGCAGTGTTTTTCAACCTTTTTTGTGCAAAGGCACACTTTTTTCATGAAAAAAATCACGAGGCACACCACCATTAGAAAATGTTAAAAAATTTAACTCTGTGCCTATATTGACTATATATAAAGTAATTCTCCACGGCACACCTTACACTATGTCACGGCACACTAGTGTGCCACGGCACAGTGGTTGAAAAATACTGCTATAGAGAAAGGGCCAGTTCCAACTGCCCCTTGTTTTTGCAACAGTAAGATCTGTTAGCATGTTGTTGTCAACTAATCTGCTGCTTAATAGAATCCTTTCTAATCCCAAATACCAGGTCCACTCAAAAACTCTGGCTCAGCTACAAACTTTGTAAGAGAGCAGCTGTTTGGTCACAACCTTCTCATGGGTGCTTCTATTACCTCCTCGGTCCATTTCTTCTATTCCCAGTGAGATATTTCCACTGGCTGGTATGCCAGAAATATATATGTTCAAAATTGCAAACGATGCATTTCCCTCAACCTGTAGGGAACTTCTCTTCTTTCTTTTCTTATCTTGCAGGAGCACACATCACATGCATACAATAATTGTATTGGTTTTATCAAGAATCTTAAGGTTGGGGAAGATAACAATCAATATTGATCAATCAATACAAAATGAATGACTGCTTACTGGGTATAGGAAGAACAACAACAAAAACCTACTGGATTTATAGACACTTACACACACATCATTTAGCAACTACAGCTGGTATCCTCAATTCAGTCATTAAGCAAAGCAGTTGCTAAATCAAACCACAACTGTGCTTAGGATCTTATTTCAGCTTTCCTTTGCTTTGCAGACCTACAAAGGTCCTAAGTGGGAGGATTGGTCTCAAAGTTACTGTTTCATTACTACTGCAACTATAAATGATCATTGTCTGAGGCAATTGCTAAATGAGGACACTGCATTGTGTTAAGTTTGCTTGTAATGAAAGCATGATATATAAATATGAACACATTATGATTGGTTGTTGGCTTATTTATTGTAAGTAAGGATGAGCATGATGTATGAACAGCCATCATTTTCTGGTGTATTCCTGGTTTACCCTGTACCCTGCTTTCTACTCAATCTATAGCAACTCAAGGCAAACAACTAGTTAAGACAGAGGAAAAACAAAGCAGTGTATCTGTAAGATTCTGGCATGTTCATCAAAGCATAATTAAAACAATGGCTTAGCATACAATGACAGTATTTGCACACTATGCAAAGCCAAAAACTGCTTTGACAAATATCTGTTGGGCAAATCAGTTTATCATGAGTCAGGCATATAACGCTAGGATTTTTAACCAACAAATCATAACTTCACATTACATTTGTTGGTGGAATGTAAAATTAAGTTTCTTTCATAGAATGAATCTGGTTAAAATAAATCATAATTTGAGTTAAGTGCAAAGCATGAACCAAGCCAGTCCAAATCAAATACTCACTATAAGAACAAGAACCATGATTGACTAGATCACAAGGTAACAAGATTCCTAAAAAAAAAACAACCATGCCATCATTGACCATATAAAAAGAATGAGCCAGCACACATACAAAATAAACATGCAATGGGTAATAACTTAATTTTAATAGAATATTTTTTTATATTACGTTCAGGGGTTAGTGAGTAACATGCAAATATTTTCCAACTGTTAATTTCTTAACATTTAAAGTTTTTGACACTTGAAATTATCATGAAAAATAAACTTTAAAATCAGTGAACACCTATTAATGCTGCTTAAGTTTTCAGACAGCTTAATATTTGCTAATACTAGTTGGACCGCTTAAGTATCACTCAAAGGACTGAATGCTCCTTTCCTTTTCGATGCTCAGATTTATTTCTAAGAAAGCACTTGAAATAGCTCAAAATAAGCCACTGTTAACAAAAAAAGTAATGTATCAGTGGCAAGTTATTAAATCAGGAAGGTAAAGACATTAAAGACAAAAGAGAGGGGGAAACTAGTTGGGTAGATGAGTTGCTAACCAATAACTAGGTCAACAATCAATGCATAGGAATGTGAATTAACGACAGCGGCACCCTTTATTACTGGGGCAGCAGATTAATTAAATGACAGGCTGAGAAGTTCAAATCTGAATGAAATTATTAGCCTTGTATTAGTAGAAAAATCATATATGGTCTATTATATTCAGAAGTGACAGTTTAGTTTAACATTCTTGTGTTTAAAGACAGATGCAGCAATACTTGCAGGGCATTTCAATTCAGAGGGACCAGTTGATTATACTGAATACCAGGTATCTCTTCGAATATTTAACACACTCTTAACTGGTTCATCCACTTACTGGGAAGGGAGAAATATACCTTCTATTCTGAAAATAGGTGGTTTATGCTGTTTAATATTATGTATGCATATGAATGTATAATAGCAACAGAAATTATGGTACTGTTTTTTCTTAAAACTTAGTTTTGTAATTTATTTACTCCTGTGGGGTTGCCTTGTTATGTTATAATGTGAAATGGCTGTGTCATCCAAACTGTATAAAAAATGAACCTGAAGTAGAGAAATAGCAGACATCATGGGCCCTCTCCTTCCTGCTCATTCATGGAGATGCTTGCAAATCAGATTTCTAGGCTGTACATTCTGGTTATTATAAATAGGATGGAAGTTACATTTTTCAGGCTAATAATCAGTTGCTTTTCCATTATATCTGATTAGAAGTTTTATCTTCAAAGTCTAAGTAGAATGTTCTATTGACACATTTCTATCAACTGTACATGTACTCATACATATGTACCAAAAGTACATTTACAGATTAGGTGAGACCTGGCTTAATGGCACGAAAATGTGAGAGGGATCTTGGAATCCTAGTGGACAATCAATTAAACATGAGCCAGTGGTGTGCAGCAGCAGCCAAAAAAGCTAATGAAATCCTAAATTGCATTAACAGAGGGATTCAATTAAGATCAAGTGAGGAACTAATACCACTCTATCAAGCCTGAGTAAGGCCACATCTAGAGTACTGCATCTACTTTTGGTCACCATACTAGAAAAAAGATGTTGGAAATCTAGAAAAAGTGCAGAGAAGAGCAACCGAGATGATTGGGGTGCTGGAGACTACAACATATGAAGAACGATTACAGGAACTGGGCATGGCTAGTCTAGTGAAGACAAGGACCAGGGGTGACATCATAGCAGTGTCCCAATATTTGAGGAGCTGTCACAGAGAGGAGGGGTGGAACCTATTTTCTAAGGACCCGAAGGCCAGATAATCCTCACATTTACAACCCTAAAACCTGTACAGCAAAGGAAAGTTGAAGTAAGATCATAGGAACAGTTATGATTTCATTTAGTGAGCACTCCACTTAACAACCAAGTGGCCAGTTCTAATTATGGTCACTAAATGAATATTATTTGTATTATAAAAACACCTGCAAGACATAACAGAAAATACAAGTGTAATTCTGACTACAGAGAGTAATGCCTGGGGAAGGATGTATTAGCATATAAAGAATTCTTATTTATAAAAGGCAGCAAGTGAATCCTAAACCTAAACCTGAGAATTTAATAATCTAACCTGGGTCAAAATTAGCCCAAACTGAGGGGCCTTCCTGGAAGTGGTCCTGCTGGAACCCACATCAATCTTGTCTACAAAAGAAGGTGGACTCCCTTTAACTGAATGTTTATCATTTAAAAAAAATCATTATTCTTAAAGCATAATCGCTCCTTGAAGAAGCAAAGAATTAAGCTTTCAATTGATGTTGCTGAAGCACCCTTGGCTATAAAAATAATCTCAAAAGATTAACACTGCACCAAACCCCAGGTTCTAGCCAAATTCAGCTTTTATAAAGGGAATCAAATTCACAAGGCCTCCAAATGAAAAACAAACTTCGTGTTGTCCTTGAAAAATGCTGAATGTACAGCACCATAGCAACAGTACAGTTCGCATCCAAGTAGCTATGCAACTGTACCAACCTCTGTGAATCTCCTGTCCAGTAGAAAAATTCCCACTTGTGACAACAAAGAAGAGGAGAAACATGTCATTATCACCCTAATGACGATCATTTTACCATTGTTCAGAGATACGAGAAATGAGCCAAAGGCATCCTACTCTTTTCTCCCATTATGTCATTATTAACTCTGAACAATCCTTGTGCAGGCATGGACCAGACTGAAAACACTTTCTTAATCTATAATCTGGTTTGCCCACTTTTTTTTTCAGCTTCCAAATGCAAAACCTCAGGTCCAGCACACATCACGCCTTCTAAACCCTTGACTATGGTTTCAGATCCCCCTCTGGATTTGCTACCAAATTGTGATTTTGAATATGACAGAAAGATGAAACTAATGCATACTAAGATCAATTAAATTTTATCTCTCTACTTAAATCTGCCCAGGCCTTTCCCATATTTTGAAGTGGGTTTTTCTGCCCGCCATTCAAAAATTGTCTCCCTCCAGCCTCAAGTGTTATATAAGAATCCTATCAAGAAAGCAAACTGTGGTTTGCAAAAAAAATAATAAATGAATTTGCTAAACTATCCTTCTCTTCCTAAAGAACACATTACGGCTTTGTGTTATGTTTGAAATACGTTTTGGCATTTTAGACCAGTACTGGGAAAACATTCCTGGACCTGGCAGACAGCAAAATGCTCAGGTTCTAAACGGCCTCTAAGGATCCTGGTAAATAAAAAAAAAAACCAATTTCCCATGTGCCAGATGTTGCAACAGTATCAATGCTGATAAAAAAGGGCTAAGTAAGACTTCAACAAATATTTTGTAACACTTTTCCAAACACTTCATTTAAATTAACTCAATGTTATTATGAAATGGAAGATGAGAAACTGTAGGCAACATAGTATCTTGCTTCAGGGAGTCTACTGAGAGATCTGAACAAGATCATTTGCACACCCGCACAGCCTCTTAAAAGATCGTGGATAGAAAACTGCAGGTAAATATCTGTGTGGCTTCTATATGGCACTTTTGTACTGGTATGGACCTCCACTTAATATTCCTCACAGCCTTACAGCAAATCCTTACAGCCATGAATGTCTTGCTACAGCCAATTTCAGAGGATTACTCAAGAATGAAACTGGGGAACAGGCAAATTACACTTTTGCCTCCCTTGAAGACTGCAAATATAAATGTAATAAATAAAATCAAGAAAGCAGCATATTGGTGCAGCAAGAATTCATTCAAATTTGCTTATCAAGTATTTGAGGGCATGATCTAGAACCCTGCTAGTAATTCATTTTCAATGAAAAGCAACACTGGAACTAAAGAGGAATTAAATAACCGCAGCTCAGTCCCTTAATCCCTCACGCCTATAATAGGCCAAAAACTGAACAACAACACATTTGTCCAGCCCCTGTCTCCTGATGGAACAAAGCAACTGTGGCTGTAGCAGAACCATTCATTTCATAACCTCAGCTCTTCACTCTTTTTCTCTCATGCCCTGAGACACACCAGAAGAGAGCATTTGCAAAGCCATTGTTATAATCATGATATGTGGAAAGCACTAACTAATCTCTGGTTTGGGACTGCAGTTTGGGTCAAAGATGCTTGGGGGGTTCCCATATTTGACACCCAAGAGTTCAGAACTCTTCTATGACAATCTTCCTCTCTTCCAGTTCTTGCATTAGCCATCTCTTTCCAGCCCAGGAATGGGGATGTTTTCCATAAAGGTGTAAAGGTAGCCTATGGAAACTTCTCCCTGTCTGCCAGAAAAAGGAGACACTTTCTATCCTAGGTAAATAACAGCCCACCCCCACCCCTCCCAGCCTGAGGGAGGAGGTGAGCAGTTCCCCGGTTGGGAAAGGGGTGATTCATAGGTTTCCCTGCTGCAGTGCCACTGGTCCATGACTTAGCAAATTGAAACATCTCTCCCCACCAGTCTGGTGGCAGGACTCCTTTGGCAGATGGAAGAAATGAGATCCTGGAGGTATCTTCACCCACGAACTTTGGAAGGAAGCCCAGCCCAGGGCCAACCCACTGCCTTTCCCTAGTTTCTGAACATGTGGGATGAGCAGCGGCTTTGTGAGGCTTCCCCACGCCAGCCTTCCCCTTGGATAAACGATTGCTCCCTTGTTTTGAAAGCCACTTGAGGCTAACCGCCAAAAAACGCCTCCCATCATAGGCAGGTTGTGACCTGAGTCGCCCCAGGTCCGGACGTAAGGCTCAAGGCTTCCAAAGCAACGGCGGCTGGTTCTCCATACCCGGGAGAGCCAGCGCGTTTCATTTTCGGAGCACGGACCGCTGGAGTCAAAGATGGTTGGATGGCTCAGGGCGCAGCTCCCCGAGCAACAGCATTGCGGAGGGACTCGCTCCCCGGTTCCTTCCCCCCCCTCCCTGTCCCCACAAGCCACCTACCCCTCCACCGCAATAGGGAAGCTCCCGAGGCGCTCGGCTCTTCCTTTCTCTCGCCTGCATCCCTGACCCGGTGACTCACCAGGAGAAGGCTGGAGACCAACGCGGCTCCTCGGGTGGCCTTGCGGAAGGCGGCGGCGGCGGCGGCGGAAGCCCCCATGGCCGGCGCTGGGTGCGGGGAAAGATGCTTTCTGCGCGGTCGGAGGCCGTTACGAAGCCATGGAGGCCGAGAGCTGAGAAGGGCGCGCCTTGCCCATCGCCGGAAGAGCTGCCCATCTAGCAGCCCCGCTGCCCCATTGCCGGGCAGGGGATGGGCAAGGGACGACTCGGGAAAGGGCAGGGCGGGAAGGGAAGGGGGCTGGCGGGGGCTTAGCAAAGGGCAGTCCCCCGGGCACCAGGGAACGCTGGCAGCACCGGGGTCCGGGGCCAGCCGTGCAGCTCCTCGGCGGTAGGAGCCGAAAGAGACAGGAGGAGGACTGCGCTCAGCAGGAGAAGCGGCCGGCTTCCCATAGCGACTTGGGGGCGGCGGGAGACTCCACTCCCATCTACCTCTCTGCTCAGCCTGTTTCGAATGACCAGAAGGGCGGGGAAACGTCTGCGCCCAAGGCAGCCGGTGGGCGGGAAGAGAGGCGGCGAGCGCGCACATGGGCCGAGAAGGAGAGGCGGGGCCTTCTTTTGTTACATCATCTTTTCAGAAAGACTGCCCAGCCCCGTCCTGCCCAGCCCAGCCTAGCCCAAAAACCTTTCGTCGGACTCCAAACTACTAAGAAGGATAATGTGCTTCATCTCCTTTTCCATACTAAGTGCCTGAGCTCGTCCCCAAAGGGGCTTTGGGTCAGATGCGATTAGCTCCATTCTACAGGAACAGGAATTGGGCACCCGGGCTCTCCCAGGCGTGTTAGATTTCGGGGAGGCTCTATAAATCAGTCTTGTATGGTAAGGATGGGACGTCATCTTAAGTTTAGGCAGCAAACCCGGCTGTATGTTAGACTAGTTTCCATCTTCCTTGACAGCGAGCTAAGCTGGCTGGAGTTGATCATAACTGAACAATTCTAGAGAAGAGCCCATGGCTGTTCCAGAACCATGGACAGTCCTCTGTCTGTACGTGCTGTCTGTCTGTCTCCTCCTCCCCCCTCTCTCTGTAAGAGACAGAAAATCAGATTATAATGTTATCTACTTCAATAAGTTCTGTTCTCATAACAGAGGTCTGCGACTAAAAAGCTGTTTGATTATTTTCATCTAATTTCCATGTATTTTGGTGTGCTGAAAACAAATAAAATATTGAAAAAATTCCCAGGCGGCATGATTTGCCACAACAAGCAAAATTGTCTTTAAATTTATCATTTTTTTTATTTTTGGTATTTTTTATGTTATGGGTTTTTAACCAAATTTAAAGTCCAAATTACTATTAATTAATTCACATAAGTGCATTTAAGATATAAAATGCCAAAAAAAACCCTAAAAGGGTTTGTCTGAGTTATGTAAAAAAATATAGCACTGTAAATCTGATGGTCAGCAATATATACATAAGCTAAGCAAGTTTTAAGTCTATGCTTCTAATGGTAGAAGGGGTTAATCTTTCCTGAAGAATCCAGTGGGAGGGAAACATAGGGCAGATAACAGCATCTCTGGTCATGCAGGGGGCGTGGCCAGCACTGTGACGTCTTGGGAACAGACACAGAGCTGCTTTCTCCTGCATGCCACACTTGTGCACAAATCATCAGGTTCTTGGTTCTAGGCTGTTCACACTAAAAATTGGAGATCAAGATAAAGTTTGGGCACTTCATAAAGTGTGCAAACGGTGTGTTGAGGACCTCCGAAACTGGTTCAAGAGTAAGAATAAATCTTTCCATTATGGGATTCCTATGGTATGATGAGACAAAAGAACTATAGTGATGACTGTTCCTTTTGTTCATGTGATGTGAAAGGGTTTAATTCCAAATGGAAGCATTCCATTTCATACCCCAATCTTCACTCAGCAATTCGTCCCATCCCCCATGGCACAGATATACCAGTACCCAAGCCCTCTGCTACCTTGGAAGAGATACCTAGCTCCGATGAAGGTGAAGTCATACCTGAACCAGATGACGAATCAAGTTCTGACTTTGAAGATGATACAAGACCAAAATTGTTTTCTCAGGAGGAGATGAATGATTTGGTAAGAGACTTGAATCTTCCCAAAGATGCCACTGAGTTCCTTGGATCAAGGCTGAAAAGCAGGAATTTATTGTTGCCAGGAGTGTCATCTTCATGGTTCAGACATCGTGAAAAGGAGTTAGTTCCTTACTTCGCCCAGGAAGACAAATTGGTTTATTGCATCAATGTTGAAGGTCTGATGGATCAATTTAAAATCCAATATGATTCAGAGCAATGGCGTATTTTTATAGATTCTTCAAAAAGAAGTCTCAAAGCAGTTTTACTCCACAATGGTTTTCACGCTTCCATGCCTGTAGGTCATTCCGTATACTTGAAGGAAACCTACGAGAACTTGGAATTGGTTCTTCGTAAACTTAAATATGAAGACCATGGTTGGCAAGTGTGTGGGGACTTGAAGGTCTTGTGCATGCTGATCGGGCAACAAGCTGGGTATACCAAATACCCTTGTTTTCTGTGTCTATGGGACAGTCGAGACCAAGAAGAGTTGGCAGCCGAGGGTGCTAACAGTCGGTGAAAAAAAATGTCCTCCAAGAAACTTTGGTACCTTTCCATAAAGTTCTTCTACCACCTCTCCACATAAAATTGGGATTGATGAAGCAATTCGTAAAATCACTTCCAAGAGATGCAGAATGCTTCAAATACTTGGTCACCAAGTTTCCATGCCTGTTGGAGGCAAAATTGAAGGAAGGTGTGTTCATCGGACCAGACATTAGAAGGCTTATAGTTGATCAAGAGTTTGTCAATAACATGATGGATCCTCAAAAAGAAGGGTGGATTGCATTTAAAGAAGTTGTACAGAAATTTTTAGGCAATAACAAAGATCCTCACTACAAAAAGATCATCAGAAGAATGCTGAAAGCATTTCAAGCTTTAGGTTGCCTGATGAGTTTGAAAGTGCATTTCCTCCAGTCCCACCTTGACTACTTTCCTGAAAATTTGGGAGCTGTGAGTGAGGAACAAGGTGAACGATTCCACCAAGACATTAAAGAGATGGAAAGAAGATACCAGGGAAAATGGACGATTACAATGATGGCATACTGTTGCAAATTTCCTTGCATAGGTGTTGTAGCTGAACTGCCACCACTCATAGAAGCATATATTAACATGTTTCATCCACCATTGTACCACATCAGACAATCCCAATTTAAATGTCAAGATATGGACCTATCCACTTAATCCACGTGGACCCCTCCCCGTGATTAATGAAAACACATCTTCGGGAACCAAATAAAAGATCTAATCTAGTTTATATATTGCACTGAACTTTATGGTAGCCCATTTGGCTTTTGATATTGTGTGACTCTTATAGCTCTTTCAACAATATAAAGGTTAAAGTAGTGGTTCTCAAACTGTGAGTGGTGTGGTGGCCTAGTGGTAAAAACACTTGCTTCCCACTTGGAAGGTTGAGAGTTCAGGTAGCAGCAAACGTTGATCTCCTAGGCACAAAGAAAAAATATCTGCTGTGAACTTTGCATGGTGTCTGGAAGGGCATCTGACCAGTAAACGCTCAGATGAATCCGATCGCCTCAACTCTACCCTGAATTCAGGAATTACAGGGTCATTAAAAAGGGAGTTTTTAGTAATGGTTCTCAAAGTGTGGTATGGGGCCCTCCCTTTCAGCAGGTCAGCAGTTTCAACTACAATATTTTAGAATTTTAAAATACGTTTGCAATTTTGCTAATGCAGTGAATATCAATAAATACATACTGCATAAAGCAAAGAGCTTTGGGGTCCTCAATTGTTTTTAAGAATGTAAAAGGGTCCTCAGACCACAGTGTTTGAGAACCACTGGGTTAGAAAATCAGAATTTAACTCTTTAGTATTTTCGTCATCATCAAAATTATAAAAATAAAATAAAATAATTTCATATCTACCCCCAGTTGGGAAACCACTCACAGCTTATTCTCTAATCATCCTTCTGTGACCACTCAAAAGAAACCAAAACTGCATGCCTAGGCATCCATCTATATACTATAAAACTCTCGTCATAATCTTTACCTGGACAACAACAATTTTTGAACCAAATGAGCTAACTTTCAAAATGTATCTAAGACCCAGAACCCTTACTACTCTCCCGGCCTTCCGCAAAGCAATTAAGACCTGGCTCTTCCAGCAGGCCTGGGGCTGTTGATTTATCCAGCCCCATTTTATGTTATGAATGTTGTGTGATTTTAATGTTTGTACTTTTTAATTTTTATATGTTCCCCTCCCTTCTTTTTCTGTAAGCCGCCCTGAGTCTTTCGAGAGTGGGCGGCATACAAGTCCTAATAAACTCAAACTCAAATCAATAATTCTCCTGGGGGGAATGAAATTTGGGGAAGTTGTCGCTGTTCCAGTACTCACAAATGAAGACAAATATATGTGTCCCAGGATAATGTTGCAGGATCCAATCTGAATCGGTCACTGGGACCAGAGTTTAAATCTTCCAAGCTTTTGGACTCGTGCTGGAGCCCATCTTCAGGAAACCTCTCTCACCAGTATTCAGTTTCAAGTAGTTGAGATGCTTCACGGAGTGGTGGAAGAATATTGTTCCTTCAATGCTGTCAGTGAAGGAGCTAACACTATTCATTTCCCAACACGATTCCTTAACTGAACTCTCTGGATTATCATCACATAAACTGAATTGAAGATAGGCTGTCTCATTATTTTAATGAGTAACTTCCAAAGCTTGCAATGGAAAACAGGTGATAGTGGGAAAACTCCACAAGAATCTTATTGTAACAAAGATAAACATTGATCCATTCAAAAATGACCTTGTCATGATTCCAAGAATTAAGCTCTATTTATCAGAAGATGAAGATACCCCTCTTGAGTGGGCACAGTTTCTAATGCAGTTGTGCTTTGCTCTCACAATGCAAAAACAAACCTTGGAGATTATGCTGCTTTATCTGGAGGTGTTCCAGCATGGTTAACTGCCTGTTGTTTTAAGTCAGTGCTTCTCAACCTTGGCCAGCTGGGGAATTCTGGGAATTGAAGTCCACACATCTTCAGGTGGGCCAAGGTTGAGAAGCACTGCTTTAAGTTGAGGAAATAATATTCTTATCAAAAGCATCTTTTGTTAAACAAAAAGAATTTATTTTGTCTTGCTACAAATCTTTCTTTTTTTAATAAAATGATGTTTTTTCTTTCATTTTAAAATCAAAACAATAACCATCAGCCCATGGTCTTTCTGTTTCTCTGTCTAGGTATGGAAATATCTCTGAAAGGATGACCCAGATCACAAGTTGTCTACTTACCCATTAAATATTGAACAAACATCAAGGTGTCACAGCCTTTATTTTTTGCATTTAGAAAGATGAGCGCTTCCTCTTCCTCTTCCTCCTCCTCCTGAACAAGGTAGTCAACCAAAAGTTGATACTGTAGTTCTAAAGAGGTCTTCCTGTATTAGTCCTTGGATAAACCTGTTCCAAGGAAGAGCCCTTGAATAACTGAAAAACATGACTATTATTTTATTCTCCTGGAAAAAATGCTAGCTTAAAGATGGAGGGTATTCCTATTTGAAGGACTTTTATTATAAAAAGATAAAAAATCTTTTGTAATTAACTTATGGTATATGATTGAAACTACACCCTATGTTTGCTAGAACAGTTGTCAATCCCTTGGTGGAAATCTCCTTTCACTGCTAGGTTTTGGCAGCAAATTCAAAATTATGTTGCAATTATATTGAAATTATGGACATGTATTACGGTAGGTAGTTTTGCAGTAGAAATATTAGACAAGATATAGTCTTAATTAAAAGGAGTACTTTCAAGGCTGTAAGAAATTCATCTTCTCACCTATTTTAACAATTTTTTATTTTTGAATTGATCTTGATTTTTTTTCCTCTTCTGCTAGGATTGCTAATACATTTTATACTATATTCCACCTCTGTCTTTAGTGTTTTACATGAACCATTTTTATATATTGTGATACTGATTTTCTATTGTTGGTAATAACTTTTAATAAGTTAAAAATAAAAGAATATATTATTATTTTGACTAACAGAAGGAATGCGCTAGAAAAAATTTATGGTCCTAACTACGTGATTTTATGCAAATATCTTCTTGCAAAATCTGCCCCTGTTTTACGAAAATCCAAGCAAGCAAGTAGCAATGCAAAGGAGAAGAGTTATTTAGCATTTGCCCAATCTTAGTCTGGAAAGTGTCATCCTTGACACTTTAATTATTCTCTGTTGCTACTAATATTGCTGAATACAGAGGATTGTGCAAGGGACTATTGAAAGCATATGCTTTTTTCAAACTGTGTTCCTTTTTCCAACTATACCTGTCTGCTAAACTCTTCAAGGACATGGATTGGTCTTATAATTTTACCACAAAGGGAACTGATTCCGGTAATCAGCATTTTTCATCTAGTGTACATGGTATTAAGGTTTTAAAAGATTGGGCCAAAATGTGGGCACAATTTATTTTAGCGAGAGGAGGAACAAATCAAATAAGAGTTCTCCTTGTTGAACCAAATCTGTTCATTTCATCTTTCATGTTGGATGCATTGGTTTTCTGCACCTATATATCTACTGAACACTGGACCATTACATATGGCAATAGTTTGCGAAGGGACTCTGCACTTTCATCACTTTCCCTAGTCTAAAATACTTACTTTGCATGCTACTCTGTAATATGCCTCCTATTGGCCGGAGTGATACTTTCAGGCTTTTCATCATTCCCTTCTCCTCCAATAGTTCAAAACAGCAATGAAAAAGGCACTTTTTTTTTACACTTCAACATCTTAATTGTCCTGCATATCCATATGAATAAAACACTGAGAGATACGGCCTTTTTTTTTTTTTTTGAAAAGCTTCTCATCAACACCTGATGTTGACCTTCCTTACCTTTTGCATAGGCCAGAGTAAAACCTCTATGATCCATCTGAGGTCAAATATCCCCCCCTTCATGCACTGGTCATACCCCAACTCTCTGATCAGTCTGTCCAATCCCTTTTAAAACAATTCACATTGGCTGCACTTACTGCAATCACTGGTAGCAAATTCCAGTTTAACTGTCCACCATGTAAAAATGTTTTCTTCTATTGGTTCTGATTCTCCCTACATTTAATTTAAACATCACATATTTGAACACTGTTTCTGCATTATATCACATGTGATTTTAAATACCTCAATCATGACTTCTCTGTATCAGTTCTGTTAAAACTTTAAATTTTATTAGTTATTAATTCTATTGATTGAATGAATTGAATGAATGATTGTTCTGGAGAAAATCTTACCTAAGCGCTCACTAAGAATTGATACTGACTTGATGACAAACAATCATTAGTTAATCATTACAACAATATTTGAATCTAGTGTTTTATAGGACAGTCAGATAATAAGCAAGATAATGAGTTATTTAGCATATGTCATTAATAATTCCTAATTCTGAAGTCACTTTTCTGCTTCCTGAATTATAGGCAGTGTGCTATAAATACTGGATGATGGCAGGTGACAGTAGGAGAAGATGTATACGGCTGTGTAAACTGAGCTGTAATGGTTAATATATGGTTCTGTGTCTAGTGCAAACAAAATCAATTGGGTTACTTCAGTAAATCAGGCTTTTAAAGTATGGCTTGACGTGTTGTATGAATATAGCCTACAAAGAAATTGAGGTGTAAGGTTCGGTTTATTATCTTGATATGATTTACTTGGCCAGAGATTTCTGTTTTGCTTCTAAAGCTTCTTGAAATTTCACATCAAACTAATATCGTTTCATTGTGTAAGATTTAATTGTTTAAGAGCTGTCACAGAGAAGAGGGAAGCAATTTATTCACCATAGCACCTGAGGTCAGGACTAAAAGCAATGGGTGAAAACTCATCAAAGGGAGATCTAACCTAGTATCAAGCCTGAATTTTAAGCGGGTGTGGGGAAACTGACACCTAGAACTAAGGAGGAAATTCCTGACAGTGAAAAAAATTAATCAATGGAACAGTTTGCCTTCCAGAGTCATGGGTGCTCCATTGCTGGAGGTTTTTTCAAGGAAAGATTGGACAACAGGGGGATGGGGTAGAAGACCTCCAAAGTCCCAGCTCTATGACTCTAAGATTGTTTTTTTTTAAGTTAGATATTGGGGATTCTTATCCAGAAGACCATACCATAAACTGAAAAATGTTTGTCCCAGGTTCATGACAGTTGTAAGAAGATTTATTTTTAATATTTTTTATTTTTATTTAACCTTAAAACATAGAAGCAGCCATGATAACCACAGAAGGGACGGGAAAATCAGAAATCCATATTAAGATAATACATTTATTATATTAAGATACAGAAAGATCATGACAAAGTTGAACATTGGGCACTATCTAATAAAATGAAATTCAATGGTGAAAAGAGTAAGGTTCTACATTTAGGCAAAAAACCCGAAATGCACAGGTACAGTACAGGTGGTACCTTGCTCAACAGTAGTAACTGTGAAAGGGATATTGTAGTCCAAGTGGACAACCATTTAAATATGAGCCAGCAGTGTGCAGCAGCTGCCAAAAAAGCCAACACAGTTCTAGGCTGCATAAACAGAGGGATAGAATCAAGGTCACGTGAAGTGTTAATACCACTTCATAATCCCTTGGTAAGGCCACACTTGGAATACTGCATTCAGTTTTGGTCACCACGATGTAGAAAAGATGTGGAGACTCTAGAAAGAGTGCAGAGAAGAGCAACAAAGATGATTATGGGACTGGAGACTAAAACATATGAAGAATGGTTGCAGGAACTGCGTATGTCTAGTTTAATGAAAAGAAGGACTAGGGGAGACATGATAGCAGTGTTCCAATATCTCAGGGGTTGCCACAAAGAAGAGGGAGTCAAACTATTTTCCAAGGGACCTGAGAGTAGAACAAGAGTCCAGCCAATCAGTGAGCAGGCTGGAGACAACCTGTTTAAAAGCGAGGCACCAATGGCCAACATTCATCTCTCTCGTTCCCGAGCTGATTGGTCCTCCCTTCGCTTCGCCTTCCAGGAGCTTGCTGCTTCCCTCAGGTAAGCAACTAAGTGTGAGGGTGTTGGCAGGACTCGGGAGGGAGGCTAGCTTATGCCAGCTCGCGAAAGCCGCAAACCGGCGTACGCCGTGTGGCTGAAAGTGGGTGGGCTGGTGGTGGCAGTGGTGGCAGCAGCGGTTGCAGCCTAGCTTTCACAAGGGAAGGCCTTCAGACCTTCCTTAGCAAAAACTGTGAGCTGGTGGAGGCAGTGGCGGCAACGGTGGCAGCAGCGGTGGCAGCCTAGCTTTTGTGAGGGAAGGCCTGAAGGCCTTCCTTAGCAAAAACTGTGGGCTGGTGGCGGCAGCGGTGGCAGCCTAGCTTTTGCGAGGGAAGGCCTTAAGGCCTTCCCTAGCGAAAGCCGGGGGTTGGCAACAGCGGCGGTAGCTGTGGCAGCCTAGCTTTCACAAGGGAAGGCCTTCAGGCCTTCCCTAGCAAAAGCCAAGGGCTGGCGGTGGCAGTGGCAGCAGCGATAACGGAGGCGGTGGCGGTAGCAGAGATGGTGGCCTAGCTTTTGCGAAAGCCGTGGGCTGGCAACAGCAGCGGTAGCGGCAGTGGCCCAGCTTTCGCAAGGGAAGGCTTTCAGGTCTTCCCTAGTGAAAGCCGCAGGTTGGCAGCAGCAGCGGCAGCGGTGATAGCGGTGGTGGCCTAGCTTTCGCAAGGGAAGGCCTTTAGGCCTTCCCTAGCTAAAGCCGTGGGCTGGCAGTGGCCGCAGCAGCGGCGATAGTGGAGGTAATGGCAGTAGCGGTGGCGGCCTAGCTTTTGAGAGGGAAGGCCTTCAGGCCTCCATTCAATTGGGAGGAGGGGAGCCTCGAAGTTTAATCATTAGCTACATCTATAACAACTGAGTTTTACAAGTTCACAACTGGTTTCCTGTCACCGGGAGACTGAAGCTCCCAATATCTCTGGAGGGATGTTTATGATAGCCATGTGGGTTATATTACTTTGATGTCTAATTAGAGATAGCCACGGGAACGTGTGTTTTATTAACTCCCATGGTAGAAGAGTTAAGTAAGCATCTTCACACTTGTGTATTGGTCAGAATCTGCATTCAGACAAAGGGGAGGGGTCATTATCAGCTTAATCCCATTTGCATGGCCTAAAGGTTTTCAGATGCTGCTTTGCTTCAAATGTTTTCCATCCTGCTTGATTAAAGGTTCCTTTTGAAATAATCAGTTTCAAGAGTCTTTACTTTCTCAAGTTAGGAGAGGAGTCATTACATAAAGCAGCATCTCTCTGCAAAGTGGTCAACCAGGAGAGAAACATTTTTACTCTACTGAGGGGACCCAACAAACCACATCTGAGCATAACAGCGAACAAGGGGGAACTGACTGCTGGAGGGAGAGGGAAACCACCACCCCCACAACTAGAAACCTACTCCTTGTACCCTGGCAGAGAGAACGAGGTGAGCTTGGAGGACCCCAAAAAGGCTGTTGGTCAATCAGAATCAGGACAAAAGACGGCTGGGAAGGGAGAACCAGGGGAGTCACTCTTACCCGAGGTAGCCGAAAACCATGGTGGAAATTGGAGTTAGAAGCCCCCTCTGACCAGGAGGAACTAAATGAAGCCCTGCTGAGAGAGGATTCTCTGAAGAGGCATGTAACCCAGTTGGTGATGGAAATTTTGGAAAATCTCAACATTCGGGGGGGAGCCAGACTGGCAACTGAGAAGCGTTGAAAGTGCGGCAAATGGGGATGATGCCAGGGGAACTAACCCCCCTCTGGTCCCTGCTGATCAAGCTGATGGCACAGCAGCAACAGCTAGGAACCCAGAAAACCCTCCCCCCCAAGTTGGTGCATGGGGTGGGGGCTACTCCTAACCAACCCCGAAACCTGCAGTCAGAAAGGAAAACTCCTTCCCTGGGGGTAAAATTTGATGGGAACCCCCCCAAAAATGGGATTCTTTGTGGCACATGTGCTCACCTACATGCAAGAATATGGGTGTGATTTTCGAACCCAAGGAGCCGGAGTGCGAATGGTCACCCCAGCCCTGGAAGGAGCCGCTGCCAGATGGATGGTGACTTTACATGATACCGATGCACCAGAACTACAGGACTTTGACCATTTCATGATGGCCCTGCGATGGCGGTTCGAGGACCCCCTCGCAGACCACAAAGTACGCAACCGCATTAAAGTTGTGAAGCAGGATTGCTGGCCAATGGCAGAGTATACTGAAGAATTCCGAGACCTGGCATGTCATGTGAACTGGCCAGACGATATCCTGGTAAGCTGGTTCAAGGATGGGCTGAGTGATGACCTCTACAATGCTTGTGTGGCCCGAGGTGCCCCAAACCACCTACATGAGTGGTATTTCATTGCTGAAGAGGCAGAGATTGACATGGGCAGAAATCAGTACTGGGCAGGACGAATATGGAAGAAATCCCCACCCCAATGGAAACAAGAACCTTTTAAACCGCAAATGACACCTTCTCCTAAATCCTTAGTCTGTTTCAAGTGTGGAAAAGAGAGGCATCGAGCTTCAGAATGCCGTTCTCAGGCACTGGCTAAGAAACCCATTGGAGGAAAAACCTATGAAACCTGGCCAGGGTGGAAAGGAGATGGCCCTGAGGAGCAGGGAGACCGTAGAATTTTCACCCCCTCCCTTCTTTGAGGAAGAAACCCCTGCTTTGCAGCAGGAGGAACCATACTCATCTGGAAGTGAACCAGAGGATGAATCACTGGTAAGCAAACCAGTTAAACCACTTACCTTGCCCCTGAGACTATGCCCAACTGGGAGAGGGGGATGAAAATCTCAGCTTTAGTGGACTCGGGGTGCACTCGCTGTTTGATCAGCCCAACCCTCATAAGGAAGTTGAGGATTAATGTAAGGAAACTGAAAAGCCCCATAGCTTTTTGCCAACTAGATGGGTCAATAGCAGGGAGGGAGCCAGCTTCATTTGCCACTGAGCCTCTATAGATAGGCATCGGAAGCCACGAGGAAATGCTTACATTTATAGTGGTGCCTGGCATGGAATGGCCACTAGTTCTGGGTCTTGCATGGCTGAAAAAATGGAACCCCAAAATTAATTGGAAGCAAGGCACCATAAGAGTGCAGATGCACGTAACTTTTGCTGAGAATCCAGACAAAGAAACTGAGGGGGCAGAGCACCTAGAAACAGCAATGCCTGCTTACACTATGCCAACCCAGGGCATACTCAAAGTATATAAGGACTTGGCTGAGGTTTTTAGTGAAAAAGCATCTGATGAGCTTCCACCCCACCACTCCACTGACTGTGCGACAGAAATCCTACCCGGAGCCAAACTCCCTAAACCCAAGATGTATAGCATGGCTCCAAGGGAGCTGGAAGAACTGAGTCTTTACTTTCTCAAGTTAAGAGAGGAGTCATTACAGTTTGTGTTTCGGAAGGTGTGGTAGCCTAGAGGTGAAGATGCTTGCCTCCAGCTCAGAAGGTTGAAAGTTCAATCATCAGGGTGCAAAGAGAAAATATCTGCTGTGAGCTCTCTGTAGACTGTAAACACTCAGCTCCATTCAGACCCTACCCCAATTAAGAGATTACAGGGTGATAGAAAGAAAGAAAAAGTAGATAGAAACAAAAGTTAGTGTCTCAGAAAATCTGCAGGATAATAAACTGATACTAGCAGTGGAATTTGTTGTGATTTGTTTATGAAAACAAAAAGTGGTTTTTGCTACAGGTAACTAAAAGTTGTTTGCTACTTGTTTATTCCATTCCATCCTCTTACTTAGTATTGAAACTAAATAGATAAATAATTTGATAATATGTAAAACTCAATCCCAAAATGTCCTAGAGGATGTATGATGAAAACCAGTCTTTCTTAACTGTGTTCCTGAAACAGTGAAGATGCTGTTAAAAATTCATGTTTACGTCAGCTTTAAGGTGCTAAGTACCTGTGGTAAGGTCTCTGGTCTTGAAAAGACAACAAAAGAACTAATTAGTATTATGTGAACATGTCTTTCTTGGTTCCATTCAGCTCTCATTATTAAATATATATTTTTTGATGATGAAAGCTGGATTTTAACTGTGGAATATTTATGTTCACAATAGGCCATCTCAGATTGTTATCAAAGCATCAAAAACAATAGGCTTCTCTGTCTAATTAGTTATCATGCAAGATGGAGGCCAGCTATCATGAGATGCATGAGAGGAAATTAACGCAGAAGGCAAAGAAACATCAATAGGGATGGGTTCTCTTTAGGGAATGTAAATCTGGTTCCATAGTTCTATTAGAAATTAACATTCCTCCATGTAATCAGTTGTTCCTTCTCATTTCCCAAGGTGTGCAAAATTCTCTTTCAAGCTATTGTGAAACGAGTGCAGTGGGGAATCAGAAGAAAGGCAATAGCAAAAAGAGGAAAGTGGGGGAGGGATCAGATGCCAGTGTTGAAACACATGGTGAATGAAAGAGCAATTCCATTCTTTATTAATGTGTAATAAGTACCAAAATAAAACCATTACATATTTACTGATAGCTGGTATCTTCAATATCTTCTATCTATGTTGGCTAAAAATAAGTACTACTATAAATATTTCTAAAACAAAGAAGAGAAGAAAATATTTTACACAGTGATTAGATTATAGATTTTTTAAATTATCTACTTATTGTTTCTAACAAAAATGTAACAAAAAAGCATTTCAGTGACCTGTTTAATTTATCTAGATTTTTATCTGTAACTACGTGAAATGTTGCAAATGAAATCTCTATTAAAACAATTATCAAATTGCCAAAACTTAGAAATATAAGAGATAATTGTGTTAAAGCAGTTTACATTATTTTGCTGTATTTGTCACTTTTTAAGGTCTCACCTTATGTACAATGTGATGATTAAGTCAAAAAGTAACTTTTTAAAAATTGTGTTTTTTTATTAAAAGAAATTCTCTAAATTTTTTGAAGTAATTTATTTTCCAAATTCTTCAAGAGCTGAATTATTCTATGAAACATTTCATGGAAACATTTTATTAATCATTATAAACTATTAATAATTTATATCAATTCAAATCAAACCATTATTAAGTATAGAGGCTTCACGGGATGTTTTACAAGCACTTATTTCCAAAACATTGCCATTTAGATACAAAAAATATATTTCATAATGTTAAAAAACAAGAATATATTAAAATTACTGCTAGTTGCTTTTTTTTCTTTTCCCTTAACAATATTTGTGAAAATTGCCCTTGTGACTGTCACAATTAATTAGTTACCAAATGCCATGAATTTGCTTTTTTGAGGAAAGAGAGCTTTCAACTTCCCCCATACCTCACCTGTTTTATTTTTCATCTCTTAATAATAAAATATTGCAACATAAAAATATATTACAGTATCCAATTTGCTTTTCCAAAAATCTGACTATTAGTATAGTGACCTCTAGTGGCTACATTAATATAATGGAATAGAGCACCAAGTAAGCAGAGATGGGAATAAAACTACTAGTGAAAATGAATTTAATGTAAAAATTAAGATACATAAGAAATTGAAAACACAATAGGTTTGAGAAAGTGACTATATGACTACAGTAGTGTTTGTCAACTTTAACAACTTTAAGATGTGTGGACTTCAACTGCCATACTGGCTGGGAAATTCTGATAATTTTAGTCCATTCTTCTTTAAATTACCAAGGATGGGAAACATTAGACTAGACACATCCTCATAAAATATGAACTAAAAACATACATGTGAATGCTAGAAAATTATTTATTCTACTTCCTGCCTTATTTTGTTGCCTCTGTATCCAATAATTGCCAGTTACCTTCAAGGTGATAAGAGGACTAGCCTATTTTTGCATAGTTCACTTTGGAAAACAGACTCAAGATTCAGAGGACTTGACATACATGAGCATTGAGTCCTATCCAACAAGATGTAGTTCAAGCAAAAGAAAAATAAGATCCTGCACTTAGGCAGGAAAACCAGGGATCAGGTAGGCAATAACTAACTCAACAGTAGTGCTTAAGAGAGGGATCTAGATAGCCCAGTGGACCACTACTTAAGTATAAGTCAACAAAGTGTTACAGCTGCCAAAAAAAAAGCCAATCCAGTCCCAAACTATATCAACAGAAGGATAACATCAAGATAGATAGAAGTGATAGAGTGCTGTTCCATGCCACACTGGTGAGATCACATTTGGAATACAGCATGGTCATTATAATACAGAAACAATGCTGAAGCCCTAAAAAGAGTGCAGAGAAGAGCAACAGAGATGATAAGGAGACTGAAGCTAAATCATACAACAAATGGGTAAAGCAATCAGATATGTTCAGTGGTGGGATCCAACTAATTTAATAACCGGTTCATCCTAAAGACCGGGTGGGTGTAGCTGGGGTAGTTGTGGCTGAGTAGGCATGGCCAACTCGGTGTCACTCACGGCAAGGTGGGCCGGCGCAGGTGGGCCATGAGTTTGACATGCCTGTTCTATAGCCTCCAAAGTTTATACAGTTTCCTCCAATCAGCTGGAAGTGTGTTATCTTCTCCGAACTCTGATGACTGGCTTTCAAAGCACTAATTAACAGTGATCTCCTTGCGGTTGGTTCCATTTAGGAAAAAGCAGAAATCACAATGGACCATAACCAACAATATGCCTAAAAATTTAATCATCAGCTATCATCATAATGCTAATTATTTTCTATAATTAGAAAAATTCACAAGGTGTATTCTTCACATGAAAGCTGTTGATTTGTAAAATTATACCTAGATGCAGTCTCATTGTAATTGTTCATACTTCTTCATAGTCATAAATTATTCAGAAGTATTTATTAACAATGCATTTTTACTGGAGGGGTTACTGATGTTTTTACTAATGAAAGAATAAACCTGTAAACTACTCTGCCAAGTAGCTAGCAATTCAAACTTGATGTCCATAATTTTAGAATTACTGCTATTACTCTACAGAATTCATAAGAAGTCTTACATATTTTATATTTCAAGGTTTCCCATTTCATAAATTTACAGTTACACAATGTACTTTACTAGATGTTTCATACTGCTCCACTTTGAAGACAGATGTCTGAACATCTGTCCAAAAAGCAGACAAAGGGGATGATGATATGCAGAAAAGGATTTCTTAATTGGCTTCCTTTCTAGCTGGTTTATACCTGATAGTCCAGCAGCTTAATCTTGCAGCACAGGATAGCCCAGAGTCATAGTTTCCTCAAGGTAGTGCTGCCTTGCGTTGTGATGACATAGGGTTCTCCTGAATGTATAGGATTATTACTGAGTGAACAGTAATGAGAAAAATAAGAACTTGACAGATAGGTTTTATGAATAGAGCATTGGTCCTCAGAGGGACTAAAGCAGTGTTTTTAATACAAAACTGTCCATCTATTGTTCCCCATCTATTGTGTTTCCCTGAACAACACACAGATGGTGTCCCCAGAAGGGAAAAAGAAGCATCATAAATAAGGGACTAGTTTGCAGTGCTGGTCAAACATCTAAGTAATATCTGTGGCACGTAAATGAAGTAAACCATATTTAAATTTCTTAGGTCAGTATCCTTTCATTGACAAGAAATCATCTTGGCAGTCTACTTCTGGAAGTTTGTGAGGAAGAAATTCAACTGTAACATTTTGTTTTGGAAAAGATAGATTGTAAAGCTTTCAGCAACATGCCCAAACTTGTATATTTTGTAGTATACTTTGCACTTTGTATGCCCCCATTGTATATCGAGGGGGGCTGTGTGGAGAGGGTTTCCTCTTTTAAATTCTTGGAAGTGCTTATTAGTCAAGATCTCACCTGGAAAAACATGTCTCTGGTGATTGGAAAGGCCTAACAGAGACTTTATTTCCTTAGAGTCCTGCAAAAAAAATCAGGTGGAACAACGGCTGATGACTTCTTTCTATCGGTCCACCATAGAAAGTGTCCTCACATATTGTATTACAGTATGGTATGCTGGTTTAACAGCTGCAGACAGGAAGGCACTACAGAGAGTGATCAATTCAGCACAAGAAACCACTGGTTTCCCTCTGACACACTGGATGACATCTCCAGATCTTGCGGCTTTAGCAGAGTAAGGAAGATACTCAGAGATGATTTATACCCCAGCACTTCTACCATCATGCAGAAGGCATGAAAGTATAGCCAGCCAAACAAACAGGTTTAAAGATAGTTTCTATCCTTGGGCTATGAGACTTTTAAATACAGCCACAATCACTCCATGCACACGCTTTTTTCATTTCTGTTATAATTTTGCACCAGTGAGGTTAAAACCAATTTTGTTGTATTTAAGTACAATGACAATAAAGATTATACTTATACTTAATTAACATACCGGTTCCTGTTTTAGCTTTAGTAGGGATGTAAAACCATTGAGCTTTTAAATTATTTTACAGAGCCTAGTTTCTTCCTTCCTGACAAAAAAAAATCCTGTTCATTCAGATAACATTTTGAAACATATCTATGGCAATTTCCCCACTATGAACCAGCCTTTTAAAAAAAAAATTAAGAGCAGGGATCATTGGTAGTATCTAATCAGGCCGTCTCACAACCGTCAAAGACAGCTGGTGTCTTAGAGGGAAGGCATTGTCATAGATTGCAGAAAATCCCATTTTTAGTTTAGCATATTCAGCTGAAACACCCTGAAACCTGATGAGCTAATCGTGCAGCATTTGTGTTTTAAGTTCCAGGAGCCATTGCCACACAGAAAAAAAACAAAGTGAGGGTAGAGAGAGATGGAGAAAATAGAGAACTGCTTGAATGCTCTGTTTAAAAGTATTATGTAATAAAGGGTTATAGGTTACAACTTATTCTGGAATCTGTCTTAAAGATTATCTAAGAAAAACAAAAGTTAGCTAATTCTACATTTTCTTTTATTTAAAAGCAAGAGACTTCTTACTTAGAGCTTGCTTACTTAGTAAATATCTATGTAAATATCCATTTGATTTTTAAGATTTTTCTTTGCAAAGCTTTACAAAAGTATTGTTTTTTCTATAGAAATCAATTATAATCAGATTCCTACATTTTCTTGATCACACAAGCTGTAGCAGCTTCTGAAAAGTGTAGCACACATCCTGCAACTACTTTGTTTAGTGAGAACCTAGTTTTTAATTTGAGTGTTTTTAGAAATATTTTGTTGTGTTTTCAAATATTTTTGTAAGCAATTTGAACACATAGACACAAATCATATTAAAAATGTTAATTCATTTAATACAGCTGTCAACAGACAAATGATACCATATGCTGAAAATCCAATCAAGGCCAAATTTGGAATTCTTGTTTTATTCCGCACTGCACCACTAGGAGGCAATACTATTCCAGTTACTAGTCAGATGTCACAAGAAACGTTTCCTGTTGGGGCAGTTAGCTTTGCACAACAAAAATGTGTAGAAACAATGCTATGAGTATGATATTTGTAGAAAACTCTGGAGAGAAAAAATTCTGGAAGTAACATTGGGATAAGAAAGCCTAAGTTATCTAGCATAGCTCTAGGTTAAAGGTAGCAAGGAACATCTGCAAAGGGTGCGGGCAGAGAGTGTATCAAGAAGAATCAGGGGTTGTAAGTGATGAGAAGATGAGACATCAATTGGAGGCATATTATATAAAAACATGTAAAGTAAGCAGATTCCCTTTTCTAATCATCTCTTCATGGGATGGCCCATGAAACTATGAATAATAAGCTTGAATCTTCTAAGAGCGTTCTTCTCTCGTGTTATAGCGACTTCACTGTTATCACTCAGTATCTGAAAATAATGTAAAGTTGTAGCTGTGTCTTTTAAAATTCCATATAGCTTGGAACTAGACAATTTGTAAATGTCTGTTCTCCCATATGAGCCTGCCCAGATTTTAACATCCTTGGGAAAATCCCTTCTTGTCTTGCCACATCTTCAGAGGGAATGCAAAGGGGGCTTTTCAGATACAGGTCTCAGGCCCTGGAATGTCTAGTTGTAAGCTGTCAACTATCTTTCTACTGACAAAACCATTTATCCGATACTCTTGTTGTTTGATATCTAGGCTATGTTTTAAGCTGGAAAACACTGCTTGCAATTCAAATATTTTAATAAAAAATAGATGAATCATTGTGTTGAACAATATTTTTAATGGAAATAACACTCAGCTGTATTTTAATGTGGACATTGTCTTCATTGTCTCTCTGGGAATCTATGTATAATATAATGCATAGTATTATATTAGGTGCAAAAACAAAAGATAATTGAGTAGATAGCAGAGATTTAAGAGCTTTTGATATGCAGACATTTTTTTCTTCCACTATACTCTGATCAAAGCAGTTTTACAAGCTTTTGAAGTGGTTCATTTCTCTGAAAAAATCTGCTTGTTCAAAACGGATGACCAGTCTGGAGGGGAAAAAGATTTGCTCATCAAAGGCAGTGGTGAGTCTTAACAAGTTCCTTGAAATCTTCCAGCGATCTTAAAAAATCCTCTCCAATAAGTTTGAAATATATTTTCCATAGTATTATTTTTTCCTGCACACAAAGCAGAGAACATTGAATGTTACAAGTATCTATAACCAAAGCTTGACTGAATCCCATGTGCATCAAACATTGCACAAAAAATTATGCAAATAATCCAGTCACTTTCTTTGTGGCTACATGTTATCAGCTGTAATAGCCAGAGTGTTTGTAGTAAAACAGTACCTGTTTTTGTTATTAGAAATTCATCTTTCAGCAAATCCACTCCTCCTTTTGAATGGATTTAAGGAAGCTTAGTGTTGGTTGATGTCAATATTAAAAGAGAGCAAGGAAGGTAGATACTTGGCATTCCTAAAGCATAATTACAGAGTAAGACTTTGCCTTCTCTTGTCTTCCTGTTGGGACAGCCACATTTTTCTCCCTTCTAATAAAAGATTTTATAATTACAGTTTGGGAATGTTTCACAGTAAACTCACAAACAATTTATTTTTAAAGTCTAGAAAAAACATTTTCTAAATTGAAATGCCTTGCATCACAGAAGCTTCAGAATTTTATTCTATAGACCTATCCTTGAATGTGCCTTTTGTTTGCACATGAAAGAATATCCAGCTGTTTTAAATAATTACATTTAAAATGAAAATATTCAAAGGAAAGCCTTATAAGAAAAATGACCTTTAATGAAGATTTATCACTTTAATTTTATTTAATTCAATTTAATTTAATTCAAGCTAATGAACACTTCTCATAGTTCCTGTAGGTTCTGTATAACTCAGTGGAATTCACTTCTAAGAATAATTATGCTAAACTTTCTGATCTTTGCCTTGCCCCTGTTTTCTGAGATTTATCTATAATTATTTCCCACAAACATTAACATTGATTTATTTACAGACTTTTAAAATCCCAAACATTTGATCAATAGATGGGGCAGCTAACAAATAGTAATTTAATTACAGCTTAACTAAAAAAAATATAATCATCAATAGTTGAAAAAGAATAACAAAATTAGAATAACAATAAATGTGTTCAAAATCCAAGATCCATGAGTTCCATGGAACTGAAATTTGGCCAATTTTATAAAACATTTTATGACATCAAATTATCATAAAGTAGTGAATCACATAATTCAGAATGTGATATTTCCTGTGCTGATTTCTGACTGTGCTATAGTTTTTCAACACAAATATATCCCAGTTTTTCCTGTGAAGCAGTACAGAAGGCATGAGGAATCTGATAAAGAAATACCTCTGAAAGGATGACTCAAGGGGTCACAGATTGTCTACACGAGTTACTACGTTTCAGGAGAAAGTTGATGGGAAGCTCTAGTTTAAAAAAATGACATCAGGCAAATGAACATTTGCCTGATCTGTGACTGTTGAGCAATTGTCTCATGGCACCATAACTGCTGCACTAAGTAATGCGCCAGGATTTCCTTTTCTTTCATTTTTGTGACTAGAATTCTCTAAATGTGGAGCATCTCTTAAGATAAGAAGAGTGCAGTGTTATCAGATTTCACAGAAAGAATTACAGTGTCTCCCACAATATCAGGATTCCTCAACTTACGACCAGTTTCTTAACACCATTTGAAATTATGGTGCATCTGTCCCCCAAAAGCTACTTATGAGCCAGTACCGAAGGTACAACCAGTGCAACACATCCGTGATTGTTTGCTGTTATGAATGAAAGAAGAGACACTACAGTGCCATCTATCTCACCCCCATTTCCCCCTACTAGGTTACAATAGGCTTTTCCCTGTCACAGAGCCCATTTTCTCCCACACCAGGCTCACACCAGGTATGGGCCATTAGGACCCATACCTTCTTCACCTTTTTTTTGAAAAGTTTTTATTTTTAGACAAACATAAACAAACGAAACAAAAAACATAAAACCATCTTCCATTACAAACAGTGTGTCAATTGGTTACAAGGTTTCTGTGCATCCCTTCCATAGTCATCACTTACAATTCATATAAAATCACATATTATCAAATCATATATATATATATATATATATATATATATATATATATATATATATATATATATATGTGTGTGTGTGTGTGTGTGTGTGTGTGTGTGTGTGTGTGTGTGTGTGTGTGTGTGTGTGTGTGTGTGTGTGTGTTGTATTTGTGCTGATAAATAAATAAAGGGAGACTAGTATAGATCTATTTCAAGCTATTTAGCTCTCATCAGCTAGCCATACCCTTACTGGGATTCGAACCTGTGTAAGGGTATGGCTAGCTGATGAGAGCTAAATAGCTTGAAATAGATCTATACTAGTCTCCCTTTATTTATTTATCAGCACAAATACAACACAAAATGTAACAAAGGCAACAGTAAAAATATTGGGTTTCTGTCTGGATGGTCTCTTGTGACGAGCCGATGGACAGAGAATGGAAGTAGTGAACTTCCTCCCATATTTGGGCATACCGAGGGTTGTATCTCTCTCTCTCTCTCCCTTTCTCTCTCTCCCCCTCCCTCCCTCCCTCCCTATCTATCTATCTATCTATCTATCTATCTAGCTATCTAGCTATCTAGCTATCTAGCTATCTAGCTATCTAGCTATCTAGCTATCTAGCTATCTAGCTATCTAGCTATCTAGCTATCTAGCTATCTAGCTATCTAGCTATCTAGCTATCTAGCTATAGCTACAGCTACAGCTACAGCTACAGCTACAGCTACAGCTATCTATCTATCTATCTATCTATCTATCTATCTATCTATCTATCTATCTATCTATCATCTATCTATCTATATGTTGCATTTGTGCTGATAAATAAATAAATATACATACATACATACTATCACCCTTATTCTTCATTTTCCACAAGCCTTCATTTACACTATAGCAGTTCATTACAACAAATATCAAATATCTCTAATAGTAAAATATTTTTATGTTACATTTATATCATTCACTTGTTCTTATATTTACAACATTCTCTGGTAGCTTTCATTTCCATATTTTTTATCTAACCACAGATAAAATAAATCCCATATCCTATAAAATTGTTTATCTTCTTGTTCTCTAATTTTAAATGTCAATTTACTCATTTCAGCATATTCCATTATTTTATGAATAATTTCCTCCTGCATTGGTATTTTCTCATTTCTCCAATTTTTAGCAAATACAATTCTAGCTGCTTTTTGCACATTTACAATCAAATATTTCAGTTCTCTATTGTATGTTTCCAGTATGATTCCCAATAAAAAAATCTCTGATTTAAAGTCTATGTGTTTTTATCTCATTTTCTCCAACCAAGTATGGATTTTAGTCCAATATCTTTTAGCTTCTATGCAAGTCCACCACATACGGTAATATGAACCCGGTATCTGATGACATTTCCAACACTTTTCCAATTTGTTCTTGAACATTCTTGCTATTCTCGTCGGGGATAAATGCCACCTATAAAACATCTTATATAAATTTTCTTTATATGCTGTTGACATTGTCATTTTATAATTTTGAGACCACAATTTCTCCCAGTTCTCTAATTCAATCCCATGTCCAAAGTTTTCCCCCCAAGCTTTCATAGGTTCTTTAACTTGTTCTTCTAGCTTAACCTCTAATAAGTATCCATATAGTTTTTTAATTACCTTTTCATCAGTACTTGTCAAAATTTTGTCTAACTCAGTCATTTTATCATGGAAACCTTCCGCTTTATCATATCTAGACTGTATTTGCACATATGAAAACCAGTTCATCTTTATTCCTTCCTGTTTCAACTCTTGCATAGATTTAAGTTCACCTTCTGCATTCAATATTTCACCATGTCTAGCTGTTTGTTCCTTTTTATATATTATTGAATATGAAAATGCTTCAATAGTTGATAACCAGACTGGATTTTTAAAGTAATGTTGCCTTTTAATTTTCTCCCAATTTAATAGCAAAGCCTCCCATATATAATGTCTTCTGAAATACCCCTGCGTTTTAGTTCCCTTGTACCATAAGAAAGCGTGCCATCCCAACAACAAATCATGTCCTTCTACAGTCAATAATCTACAATTTTTTAATGTTATCCACTCCTTGACCCACATTAAGCTTGTTGCCTGATAGTATAATTCCCAGTTAGGCAGACCAAATCCTCCTCTTATTCTAGCATCTTGTAACAATTTTAATTTTATTCTTGCTTTCTTTGCCTACCAAATATATTTCAACACTATTTTATTTAAGTCGTCAAAGTAATTTTTCCCTAATCTGATTGAAATTGTCTGGAACATATATAAAATTCTGGGCAATATATTCATTTCAATTGTGGATATTCTCCCTATCATTGATAATTGTAAATTTTGCCATTTGTCAAGTTTGTCGCAATCTGTTTATGTTTATGGTAGTTGTTCTCTTTGAGTGCACTGCATCTTGTGGTTAAATATAACCCCAAATATTTAACCTTATTCGTGACTTGAATCTCCAAGGCTTCCGTCAATTCTTCCTTTTGTCTTGATGCTATATTCTTTGTCAAAATCTTCGTTTTATCTTTGTTTATTTTCAAACCTGCTACTTTTCCATATTCCTCTATTTTTTCTATCAATTTAGGTGCAGTTTCTAATGAATCCTCTAATGAATCCTCTAATGAAGACCAGGTCATCTGCAAATGCTTGCAATTTGTATTCTTCCTTTTAAATTTTCATTCCTTATATGTCTTTTTCTTCTCTAATATTTCTGTTTAAAACTTCTAATGTTAAGATGAATAACAAAGGGGATAGTACCTTCTTCACCTTTTGAAGAGCGGGCCTGCACTAGGCCGCCCAGGGTCTCCCCCATACAAAGCATCCCTTGTTCCACTTAATGGCCCACACATTCGTTCAAGGGCCACATCAGGGAGATCAGAGAGTAGAGATAGTAAAGCTAGGCCAACTTGTTTAACAGCTGTCATGACACATGACCATAATAGTCAGACTTCATTATGGTCATATGATAAGAATTATCTGTATGGCTTGGCTGGTAATTATTCTAATGAGATGATTTGCCATTTAGTTATCTAGCCAGGTGATATGGGACAAGCAATGTTTATTTAATATACCTTTCTAACCTGCTCTCTCATACAAGAGTTGGCAGCACCATCCTACAAAAGACTACCCTATCTCCCTGGATGCTGCCAGGCATCTCTACTGCCCCGGGTACAGAGATAAATGACCACTGGTCAAAACTTACTAAAAGTTTGTGTTTACAACTGCTAGTGGTCATCTGTACCTATTGAATTAAGTTTGGGTTGAGATTAATCACAAAACAAAAAATGGTGAGTAATGGAGTTTAAAATGGAATAGACATTGCACCAGTGGTGGGTTGCAGGTGGTACGCCCCGGTACGGGCGTACCAGAGCCATCCCGGAGCACCAGATACCGTTCCAGTACGGTGCTCCAGAGGGCCCGCCCGCCCGAGTCCTTACCTGTGTTTAAAGGCTTCTGCGCTTCTGGGCAGGCGCATGGTGCATACAGCACCTGCGCGATGCTCCGTGGAGCAGCTGGAGCATCACAGAGTGTTGTGGAGGCGCTATGACGCATGTGTGTGTTGCATTGTGCTGCACGCATCTATGAGGACGCCACCAGCCCCATTCCAACCATACTGTTTGGAATGGGATTTGCAACCCACCACTGCATTGCACAATCCCATTCTCTTGGCAGAAGAGATTTTAATCCAGTGGCATGAACAGATGTTATGGCTAGAGACCTCTTCTCTTTCAGTAGATGACCAGGATGTCTTCTGTTTTTCGCATTTCACAACATGTACTCAACTTGCCTTCTTGATGGTTGAACTGTTGATTGGTCTCCTCTGCTCAATCTATCTGGATAAATTTCACATTCTGGGACAGACAACCCCATAACTCCTTAAGCATCAAAATCCTGTCAGCTATCTTCACCTAGTTTGGCCTGTGTAGTAAGATGGTTTACTGGGGTGTGGCCACAGGTGAGAGCTAAGCACCAGATGGGGACCAAAGGTGATGAAGCAATGCTAAAAAGAAGATAGCAGGCCCACTCCACCAGAGGCACTACCTTTCCATGGACACACCATACATTCCAATATTCTATGAAACTGTTATAAATAATGTACTCCCAAAATATCAAATGTAGTATAAGAAAGTCCCAGATTTACAATGTATAATTAAATGTTTAGTCATGAGGATTTTTCTCCCAGAAAAGTCTTCAGAGTATTCATCCATCCATCCACATATGTACAATAGATATTTTTAAAATCCAATGAGCATGTTTTTAAAATATGTACAATACAGTAATGAGAGAAGTATTAATAATATAAAACCAAGGGCCAACAAATTAAGCTAATTAATTAAGAATAACCTATAACATGGATCTGTAAAGGTTCCCAGAGAAAGGGGGTTTCACAGCGCAATTGATGTTTCCAATGGCCAAGGAGATGTTTGACAGTGGCAGGATGACAGACAAAGCTGGGCACGTTCTACTATTTCCTCTGTACCTGAGCTCCAACATTTTCATTTAGCTTGAAAAGTGAGCAAGGAAGAGATTGGCTGAGCAAGAGAAGCTTAGGGATTTGCAAAAACCAGTTTGTTATCTATACATTTTGGAAAAATAAATGGTTCTTAATTTTTATTTAATAGGCATAAAAACACGCCTTATTCAGTTGGTTTGGGGAGCCCACAGAAAAGGCTAGGACTGCCCTAGAACTAGTGAAACTGGTTTTTTGCAGCCTTTATCTGCTAATCAAGTCATGGTTTGATTTACTGATTGTTTTTCTTTGGGTGTATCATGCTGGGCATGGCTCTTCTGCCAGCCTCATGATGAAATGGTTGTTTTTCCTTCACTGAAAGAGCTAGTCATTTACGTAATTGAATTTTTAGAATAGAATTCTTTATTGGCCAAGTGTGATTGGACACACAAGGAATTTGTCTTTGGTGCATATGCTATCAGTGTACACAAGAATAAAATACATTCATTAAAAATAAAAGATACAACACTCAGTGATAATCAGGGTTGCTAGAGGCCCCACAAATTGCTTTGCACCTGCCTCTTCATGACCACCTGAAGATTGTGAAGAGAAACACCTGAAGAACAGTGAGCAATGGCAAAACCTACTGTTTCTCTGCTTATTCCTTGAGATGTATGGGGGAGGGGAGAGCAATTTTATAGTTGTGAATATAGGTAGGATGGGCAGAAAAGGCCAAGAAAGTGAATTAGTGATGAAGTGATCATTTCTTCCCTCTCTCTGCCCTCCCAACAATTCTCTTGATCCTATGCAAATTGGAGAGTTCAACATTGGGGGGAAGGGTGCAATGACTAAGCTCATTTGTGCACATTTAAATATCTAAATAATTGCCAGTTTAACTGTAGAGAGAAATAGTGGGGTCAGTGATGCTCATCAAACAAGGTGAGGATTAGAACAAAGACACTTTTTGCTAATTAAAAGAAAGTAACTTTGCTAAAGGCACTCCAGGGACTAATCTGTTTGAGGAATTTTGGTTTAACCTCCATTATTTCTATACACTGCATATTTAGCCAGTGCCATGGTTTATGCACCATGCTAAAGATGATTTATTGATAGGATTTTCACACTAAACTCTAAATCATGGTTTACAATCCAAAATGACTCACGAAATATCTCTTTATGGTGTGAACCAGGATTTTGCATGTAATATATGATATTGGGGCATAAAGCAGTTAAATTTCATATTTTGAAAACTTACAAGAAAAATTACCGATCTCTCACTTTCATCCAAATAAATATTATATGCAAATCAAACTTTTATTAGAGCCATGGTGTTGCAGTAGTCAGAATGCAGTACTGCAGGCTAACTCACTGCTCATTCCAGAAGTTCAATTCTGAACGGTTCAAGGTTGACTTGGCCTTCCATCTTTCCTGTTGGTAAGATGAGAACCCAGATTGTTGGGGGCATTAAGCTGATTCTGTAAAACACTTAGGGCTCTAAAGCGCTATGAAGCTGCATATAAGTCTTATTGCTATTGCTATTAAGTGAAAATATGAGTGACATCAGATCTTATTCAGCTTGTTTCTTTGCAAAGAAGTCACTGAAATTTGATGGCATTTCTGTAATATAAACTATGTATGCAAATCATATACCTATACAGGCTGAGCACAAGGATTGGCAATTTTAACATTCTAGTGGTTTCTGGTTCTGTATCTCCTTTTTTTAGTCATTAACCTCATAAGATTTGCTGTAAAGGCAGCTCACTGTCTGCTTTCAGTCTCAGTTCCTCTATAGGTTGTTTTTAAAATTACAGAAAAGGCTGGCCTAATGCTTGGTTCCATACTTTTTCATTTGGGGCAAACGAGAGGGAGTCACAGTCCCAGGACATTTTGACCCCTACAGCAAAAGACAAAGGCTTCCTTGTATTCAATTTAGAAAAAGTGCCTGGATTGGCACATGCATTTCAGTTCAACACCTAAGCATTAGGATGAATTTCTTTATTCTTGTTAGGAAATAAAGGGTTTTTGAATAGAACATCTGGTGTATAGTATGTGCTTTCTTCTTAAATGGCTGGTTGTCACTTCCTGCTCTATGCCTGCTCCTGCCTTACTTTGCGTAATGATAGGCCCTACCTAGTCTTCTTGTTAATTCTTAAAATGGATGGCCTCGAAAAATCACAAACTGAAGAATGACAAGAGTAGGCAGGGATCCTGTTATTTATATGCCTGCCCAAAACAGTAACTTCCTGTATCTATCAATCCACAATAAAAGAACTCATAAGAGGGTTAATCCATTTTGTCTACTAAGCAAGCTTTAGTGCTGTTTTCTAAGCAAACAGGAAAGAGTTTGACGATAGGTTGGAGTTTTAGTTCCAACCAGCCCACCTTGGTTTTCAAAGAGACACTTCTTTCCCACCTCGGGCTACATCTTCCTTTTAACAGGAGAGGCTCCAGACTGTCTCTAGAATCTTTGCCCTGCAAATGATGTTACATCCCTTAGCCCTCATCCTCCCATGCAGGCGAGCCTATCTCATAAAACCCCTATGGAGGCTCTACCCCGTTTCCCATGCTGACGTTTCACTGGAGGATGTCTGTAGCAGCCTCTCAAAACAGACTCCTTTTGCCAGGCAGGGCTACGCTTTCCAAAGTTATGTTGAAGTTAATGTGCTGAAAGGCTGGGTACAAAATTAGGTTCAGCGGCGAATGGCCCTTGCACGTGCACTTCCTCCTCTTGCTCTCCATTTAATACCGAACGGGCTCCCGTGGAAAGGCCGGGACGCATCAAGCGCGCCAAGAACGGCCTCCTGTCCCTCCTCGCGGAGGCGGCACGGACTCACGGGCGGGAGGAGCAGCCGGCACAGCCCGCACCTGGCAACCGCAGGCAGCTGGCAGCGCTGCCCGCCGCTACGGGAGGGACAGGGAAGCGAGTCCGCCGAGGTCTCGCGGGATTTGTCGACCCCAGCCCGGCCCCCATTCCCGTATCTGGCGGGCGGGACGCAAGGAAGAGGAAGCACGAGCAGACCCCAAACAGACCGCCAGCCAGCGCTGCGGACGGCGCAGATTTGGCGGGCTGCTGTTGCTGCCGTCGCCGCCGCCGCCGCCACCACCACCACGGAGCGAGCCCGACTCCTCCTGCCCGAGTCGCGCCGTGCGAGTGCCGATGGGGAGCTGCCAAGTCCGGCCTGAGCTTGGCGGCTGCTAGAGCGCGAGGCCCGGGAGGCTGAGGAAGGAGCGGCGACGGCGGGGTTGCAGCCCAGTCGGGCTCGCACAGCATGGGTAAGGCGGGAGAGGAGGGAGCCTTCGCTGCATTACTCCGATGGAATGACCTTTAATTTCTGGCGTCTGGCGCCCCAGACGTCCGCCTCGTTTCCTCCTAGGAGCGGAGAACAAACGCCCCGCAAAGCGGTTCGCCCCTCCGTTCCTTCACCTCCGCAGCCCTTGCTCAGGACTGACCGGGGAGGGGGGTGGCGACGACTCACTACAGGAACCGTAAAATGTTACGCTGGTCTCTCCCCCCCCCCCCGCGTTGAGCGTTCTTGGCTGGTTTCGCCCTCTTCCTCCAAGCCAGACCCAAATAGGATGGGGATAGTGGCCTTTTTTGCGGTTCACCCCTCCTCCAGCATCAAAGGTTTCCACTAGTCCCTGAGCTCTAACGCTGGCGGAGTCGCATATTTTCTCATCCTGGAAGACTCCAGAGTATCAATTAGTCATAATTACGCGAACAGGTAGGATGCGGGACAGGAAGTTTGAATGGGCTTCCTCCCAAATTAAGGCTAGAAAACTGTGCTTGACTTCCTGGTTCTTCTAAACTTTTTCCTATATTTAGAAAGTTTGTAGGAACTTTTATATCCTACTGACTGCTATTGATTTTACTTACATTGGAAAGTGATGGGGAAGGAAACTCTCATTTACTCAGGTGAGCATGCTTTAATATTATGGCCTGGTTTTTGTTTTAGGTGAAGCATGTTTGGACTAGTGAAAATCTGTTGCTGTTTTGCAAGGCACTATGGTTTAGAGTCTCTAGATTTTTGTTGGATTACAGTTCAGACATTATGTACCTTTGCCTTACTTCTGTGCTGCACAGATCAGTGTTAATGATAAGTTGTGTGCCTGAGTATATTAAAAGACTGAAATGCTTTTATGTATTGGTTTTTTTTTGTATCTGTTTCTTTAAAATAAAGTGAAAGAGGATTGCTAAAATATTTCTGCAAGTCATATACAGCCTGAAATATGTGCTTCTCCAAAAACACTGTATAATCTAATTTATCCAGTGTGACTATTCCTGAGTATATGGTGTGTTGATTGTGAAAATAAATCTATTGCCAGAAATATAGCATCTGCCCTCTCTATACACTGTGTAAGTTGCTAAGTAATGCATACATTTCAAAATTGATAAAAACAAAAAGGATACACAATTGATACAAGAATATTAGATCTCTGGGAAGATCTGCAACAGACCAGATGGATTTGTAACTTTATTTTTATTTGTGGGAAATAAAATTATATGTAGATATTTTTTTCTGATGAAGAATGAAAGATACAATACATTTAAAGGAGAATCTGGATATTTTTTGAAAACAAAGTACTTGATTTATTGCTATATAACAAAAACCTTCAGTGTTATAATTGGAGGAAGTGGCAGTGGCTGCTAAAACCTAAATCCTGTTTTGGTTGTTAATTAGCAATTGCTTCAGGTCTACTTTAAAAGTTGTTTTCTCTGGAAAAATTGTGTAATGTTGCTTGATAATATTTCCTGAAGGGTTTTTTTTTACCAGTTAGGAATGACATATGGTTGGATATGGACTTTACTTTAAACGTGACTGTTTATAAATTGATATTGGTGAAGCAAAACCTAAAATTTTTATGATAAATGCTATAGATATTTGTTTAGTGCAACAGTAGTAGTATTAAATGCGTAAATGCTTCATAGTTACATGCTGTTTCTTGAAGTTTTTTCTTTGCATGCGAATGTACTCTTTTCTGTTTAATAATGCACACACATATTTTAGCTAATTTCTCATATATTCAGTATATTTATTGACAATTTATTGTATGTATTGTTTGCAAAGACAGCCGTTCCAATCCAAAAGTATTCATATGTAGGGCTGCCTAATGTTACAATGCATTTATGGCTAAGATACTTGGTTCAGCCAGATCCTCCATTGTGATCATTCTTGTAGAATGTCCTGTATAATTAGACGGAGTTGAATATATACAGTATGCTTCAGTACACCGAAAGGAAAACATTCTGTAAATACATACTGATGTGGAAGTGCTTTCAAAATGCACTTAAGCTTGTTTGGTCTCAAAATTAACTTATCCTGCCTTATTTGAAATTGAGTAACGCCTGGCTCTTACACTTTCTTCAGTATCTTAAATAGGATCATTATTTTGATAGAACACAAAATGAAAAACACTATTCATTTTACATAATATCTTGAAAGCCCTCCTGCTTACTCGTAGTGGCATGAATTGATGAATTTGATAAGAAAGATATCAGTACACTTAAACATAAAAGTTGAGGGAACAACAAGGTAAATCCTTTACCCTCCATGGCAAAGACTAGGGTAGATGGTTTGGGATAGTGGTGACCTATTTTTCTTTCAAGTATTAAGTATATTTATGTTTTACAATTATTGGTTTTAAGGAAGGAAGATGTGTTCACTGTAAGGTTACTTTATGTCATGGATCTTATCCAAAGCCACTCCTACAAAATTAACCCTAGTAGAATACATGTCTACTATTTTCATGAATTTTAACTGGAACCTTTCAGATGGCCATTCAACTCACTCTTTTCCAATGCTAGAACCAGGGTGGATAAAAATTGATGATTAAAAAAAATTAAAAAATGGATTTTTAAAAATTTAAATCAGATTTATTTTTATTTTTATCAAATTTATTTTAATAAAATGCTTTTGGAGTAAAAATCTATCTAAAGATAATTTTCTATTTAAGATACATTAATAATTTAATTTATTCAGCATGAAATGGAGCTTAGTTATGTAGCATGAGGCTGTATATTCTGCAATTTTGGGATTTTGGTGAGTTCACAACAGGTCAGAGAAGGAGCTGCTGTGGGACAGAGATGACTGTTGCTCTTTAAAAAATATGATTTAAATCAAGTCGATTTAAATCAAATCCATCCTTGCTAGAAACTCCTTAATGTTCATCAAATAATGATAAATTCCAGTCTACTGAATTCAACCTACTACTTAAGCCTGTCTAAATCTTTCTCTCTTCTCCCAGTTTTGAGTTTAGGGGTATTTTAAGAGCATGTTAATTTTTTTAGAGTTTTTACTAATTCAAACCTCTAAATGTATGCTAAGTAATGCTGATTTTTACTTTTTATAAAATCATTGAAATTTGATTTGGGTTTCTATGGGAAACTTTCACTTACAAAGGAAATTGGACCTATGAGCCGAGGTGGCGCAGTGGTTAGGGTGCAGTACTGCAGGCCAGTTAAGCTGACTGCTATCTGCAGTTCAGTGGTTCAAATCTCACCGGCTCAAGGTTAACTCAACCTTCCATCCTTCCGAGGTGGGTGAAATGAGGACCCAGACTGTGGGGGCAATATGCCGACTCTGTAAACCGCTTAGAGAGGGCTGAAAGCCCTATGAAGCGGTATATAAGTCTAACTGCTATTGCTATTGGTCCCCAATTGTTCCAAATGGTTTTTGCCCACTTTCACACTCCAGCTGCTACCACAATGAAGGGGTTGACTAGTGATTTTCTGAAGAAAAAGTTCCTCTCCTTTATTTACCTGTATGTCCTCCAGATTCCTGGAAATTCCAAACTTTAATTAGAAGACATAGGGAACAATAGTAGTCCTATGTTTTTCATATTTAAAAGGCATCAAACCCTGTTTTATTTCTATCAGAAGGGTGGACTACAGTATTTTACTATTGTAAATGACCCAGTAGTATTTCCCCTGTGGGGTTGTGGATTGGCAATCCTGTCATGAGAGTATGGCTAGCAGACTACATTATCAGTGCTAATAACTATCTTATTTATTAACATGTATACCAAAGTTCAGTCATATATGTATATATTAAATCAGTGTTTTTCAACCTTGGCAACTTGAAGATGTCCGGACTACAACTCCCAGAATTCCCCAGCCAGCATTCTCTGGCTGGGGACTTCTGGGAGTTGACGTCCGAACATCTTCAAGTTACCAAGGTTGAGAAACACTGTATTAAATATAAGATACAGTGATCGTGAAATAGAAGTTTAGAACACAAGGAGACAAAACACTGGATTTGCCAAATAGGTTAACTTCCTCTGAAAATGTCAAAAGGGGAGCCTGAAGAAAGGTATCCAGGAGAATGTTCGACAACTGTGGTATCACCAGTGTTTAGACTTGTTTTTTGCTATCTTCACAGAGAATGTCAGATTGGGTTTCTGATCTCAAAAATACAGACTAGTGCATATAGGCATCGGCTTAATAGGACATTATAGACAGTCCCAATTCAGTGTAGGCCACAAATAGGTTAACTACAGTTCCTGAACTATCTTTACAATTAGTTTCATTTATCATCATTAGCATTGAACAATTCCAGTGCTCAATTATGAATAATCATCAGAATTATTTCTGGGATTTTTTTTTAATCTAGCAAGTTCTGCAACCATGGTTATACTTTACAATGTTATAAAGTTCTGGTGATAGATAATTATTTAATTTTAATGAATTTTTGTCCCTAATCTTTCAGGTTTTCATGAAACCTTAGTATTCCATAGAACACTGTTTGAAAAAAATGGGTAAGGCCATGCCAGTTTCAGATTTCAGAGATGCGTTTATATTAGATAACATCGGTCACCCATTTAATGTTCATTGGCAGTGAAACTTGAAACTTAACATTATTATATTCAAATACAGCGTACAACAATGCAATTAAAAAAACCCTTCACATAGTAAGAAGGGGGAAGTGTACAAAACCAAGCACAATTATAGCCAAAATTCCCATAATAAATACTAAAAACCAGAAAAATAAAAATATGTACTAGTTGGGATATAAAATCCATATTGCTACTGTGCAGTTATTTTCCTTCTCCATCTGAGCAATATTTGGTGTTTGGCCTAAGTGGGATCCAGTTTCCACTGCCTGGATCAAGAGGATGAACAACATTGCAGCTCAGAAACAGCAAAAGGGTCAGAAGTAGAGTAAGAACTTCAGTATTTGGCTAATAATGGCTAATAATCCGATGTCAGGATTTTTCCTATAGTCTAAGCTTGTTGGGATCTTGTCATACACTTCCCTGCCATCTTATAGTTCAGAGGAATGTTTGTAAAACTTTAAAAAAAAATTTCTTCCCTATGTACATTCATTTCCTGCTTTTCCTGTTTCTGTGCATGTTTTTTATCTACTATTCTCCCATGTTTCTTTATCAGGGTAAAGCTCCCCTTTTAAGCTACCAAGTTAAGCATTCAGTTATGTGGTGTCTTCATCAGGAAACACAAAATAGAATAATATAAATTAGTAATAGTGAAAATAAGAATAGAATAGTGAGATGCCAGAATTTTAGAGCCTTATTTTAAATATTCTCATTCAAAGTTTTGAAGATTTTAATGTTTTTAAAAACATAAATAGTATCACAAAAGTAGTATCAGAAACTACCCTTGATATTTATTTAGTTTCTGAAGTTTGTAGAGAGTTGATCTAAAACAAGATCTTTAGGCATTACTACCTTTGCAATAATAATAACTGGCTTCCAAAAAAACATTAGCATGTACTTAATAACTGTATTTTGTGGGGAGAAAATTAGTATAAAAATGAATGGGTTCATTGATTTCAGTTGGAAAACAAGAAAGAGGAAAGTGTGATTTGGATTTGGCCATTTTTAGTATTAAATCAGGCTTTATCTGGGAAATATCCAAATGGAAAATGATTGACTTGAAACCAGAACCTTCGTTAGCTTTATTAGAAAATCAGGAAAAAAGAGCACTATTTCTGTTCCTATTCTTCTTGCATGCTTAGATTTTGGTTATATAGAGAAATGAAAATTCCATAAATTGGATGTAAATAAAGTTCTGGACAATATGCTTCTGGAAATATTAATATGGGCTGTGTTGGTCTTAGTCCTTGATACGTTCAAACAAATAGGTTAGGTTTAAATTATCCAGGAATTACTACCACAATTATTCCTTCTCTTTATGTGATATAGTATAAAATAGATGACATTTTTGTTCAGGTGTGGATGAGGATTTTACTTTAGGACCACTGTTGGATGATAATGATACAATTTTCTGTGTTTATGAAAAGTATCTTTTGTTGCAACCCAGTGATAATACTCTACTGTATTTTAACGTTGAATTGTAGTAGTTCAATTTTGACCAGTGACGTTTTCAACTTTAGAAACATCTAAGTGACCACTTCTTGATATAAAAAAGAGCAGATTTTATATTTGTTGTTATTATTTATAGTTGTACATTGCCCAAAATGGTTTTTTGACTGACTGACTGACAGACAGACAATATACATTAATTTGATAAATTTTAAAGAATGGAATAGGGAGCAGGAAGTGCCATTTATTTTAAACGGTAGGAAACTCTTAATAGCTTAACAAAAATTTCAGCAGATCTTAGGGCCATCATATTTATATAAAAGAGGAATGAGTAAATCATGTCTTTGGAGATGCAATGAGAATAATTCTTTATTAAAACATAAATTTTTGTTTTGTTCTAAGGATATAGTGTGTGAAAAGGTCCTGCATATTTTACAGTTTACAGTTTATGGTTTACAGTTTATGACATTTTTTGGATAGGCCATTGATTTTATGATATTTTATGCTAACTGCTATGCAAATATTGTTATATTTAAATAAATACTGGTGTTTTAAAGTGAAAAGCATAAGCTTTTTGCAATTTGGTGCTGTTTGGATGGGGATTGTGGATTTTCTTGCATGCTTACAATGTCTATAAAAACAGATTAACTGATGCATACCCAGTGGCAATTACTAAGGCCGATGCTAGTGTTTTGTTAACATTTTTATTGTTTGTGTCCCTGAAAAGGACTGTTTAGATAACCAAACATGGTTACTAATATGAAATTGGCCAGCCCTTATTGCTTACCACTAGGCAGCATCACTTCGGCATAGACTGTATAAGCCTTTGCACGTGATCTTTGGTGACAATGTGGTGCCAGGCTGCAATAATGGATTCAATCAGCTCCTGCTTGGTCTTCGGATGCTTCTTGCTTATTTCGTAACCAATCTTGGCCCACAAGTTCTCAATTGGGTTCAAATCTGGGCTCTGAGCTGACCAATTCAGGAGTCGAACACTATGCTTTTCATCCACTGCGGGATGGACTTGCTCGATGACAAGGAGCATTGTCATCCTGGAAGTAAAAGTCCTTCCCTACAAGTTGCTGAGCTGAAGGAAGCATGGTCTTTTCCAGGACTTCAACATACTGCTTGGAATCCATGATTCCCTGGACGATTTGTATTCGATCATACCAGAAGCAGCAATACAGTTCCAGATCATCACATGCAATGGATGCTTCACAGATAGATTCAGGCAGTATGGCCTAAATTCTTCAGCTGGAAATCTTCTGACATATTTATTGCACTGATTCCCAATCAAGTAGAAATTGCTCTCGTCACTGAAGATGACCTTGGCCCACTGTTCGTTGGTCCACTTGGCATATTTCTTGGCCCATGCACGTCAACGAGAGTGGTGAGCATCTGTGAGCCCTGCAGCCTTTGAGCCCTCTGGCAAGCAGTCTGCGACGCACTGTGCTGGTACACACTTTTACATCACATGTTTCACCCCAAATTCTTGTAATCTGAGGTGAGGTGAGCTTCCTGTCAGCCATCGAAATGTATTGCAGAGCCTAATCTTGCCGTTTTGTTGACTATCTTAGTCTTTCAGAGCGGAGCCTGTCATCAACTGAACCAGTTATTTGGTATTTTTCAACCACTCTGTTCACTGTGGTGCGATGGCATTTCACTCTCTTGGCTATTTCTGTACAGGAGTAACCCTCTTCATGAAGCACAATGATGCGATGCCACTGCTCAATACTGGTGAAAGCAAAGGCCTTCATCCTTTCCCGCAGGCAGAGCTAAATTAAATTTCTCGATGCTTTTCATGCCTATTTACAGTCGGAGAGTATGACAACATTGATTGGCTCATAGATTTAGCCTCTGTGCATTTTGATTGGTCAGCCAAAGCTCGCTGCTGATTGGCTACTTTCGATCCTAACATTCTCGAAAATTCAAGTTGTGTTTGTTTTAGTATATAAACTCACTCAAAACCTTAAAAGACTTTGGTTATATTAATAAAAAATATGCATCTCAATCCGACTACAGAAATTTTCATCAAAGTACTAATTTTGTATGGTTTCTATGAGTGAAAAATTGATTAAACGTGTAAATATAGCTTAAAACTGAAAGTGTGCAGGACTTTTTCACACAGCTGATGTTGACGGTTAAATATGTAGAGATGTCCAGACTTTTTTTTAACTATGTACTTATTACATGGAAATTAATGACTGGACAATGGAAATGGATTCTATGTTCTCTTCTTATTGTTAAGAAACTAGTCCTTCAAAATAGAAAATGTATGGCTTCAGTTACTGAATAAATAGAATACAACATGTTACTTGCCATTACTGCAAGGGTCTAAAATATAAACTCCTGGATAATATCTGTAGCATTCCAACATTAAATATATGAACATTAACTTTTTAATGGCAAAAATCTCAGATGTTTATAGTTTCATATATAAGGATGAAGAAATCACAATATTTTCATATTCTTTCACAAGATCTTATGCTATTTCAGGCATTTTATTATTTTTTGGATACCTAAGAGGAGTGATCTATGCACTGAAATCCTGCTAGATTCTGTGGTATTTGAAACATTGCATGTACATTTTCAAGCTCAACTTTGCATCCCCAAAGGGTAGAATATTAAGTTGTCACATAAATTTTATACCCAAGCAGAATAAATCATATACGGTCTTGTCTGTAGTCAATTGATTGACCATTGTTTCAAACTATAAACTACATCTCCTTTTTCAATATACTGCTGGATCTTATATATTACTAAATGTAGTCATCTCTTTGTCAGGCCTGCAGTCATATTCCTTTTCAGATATTTGGCCTGTCACACACACTATTATTTTACTATGTTGTTTCATTAGTGTATTAATTGGGAGGGGTAATAGTAAGGAGTAGAATCTGTTTTCAAAATAAAAAAATTCCTTCCTAGAAATCAAGGTCATTCTTTGTCTCTACACCTCTGCACTTGACTGGAACCAGATGGGTGGAAATGCCAGCGTGGCAGAGGAAGATTGGACCATGTGATGGATTTGTGGGTGTGGGGACAAGATCATGAACTTTCAACTGGGTGGAAACCCAGAAAACTTTCAGATTTGGGTTTCCACAGATGTACCAACATGTCTGTCTTATTAAATTGGAACTTTGATGAAAGTTATGTCTTGAGCTCTGATTTAATTCTGGATGATATTTGGAACACCGACACTCTTATTTATAATAAGTATTGATGTTTTTGTACAGTGATAAATCTTAAAAATAAAAAAAAGTTTGAACTGTTTTTTATTTGGGGGGGGGGGATTATTACTTTACTCCAGGAAAACTAAGTACAGTTTTGTTCCCTGGATGTAGCAAAAGTCATTTCCTTGTTGTCCTAGTATTGATAATTGGATCCATGTCTTAATTCTTTTTCTGGAGAAATCTGACATGCTAGATTGTAGGTAAGGTCTTGAAAAATTGGTGATAATTTTGCTTATAATGAATGCTGCTGTCATTCTAAGCAGGATTAGCCTTCCTGGCCAAACATAGCCAAATTGTGTTGTTGTGGGTGCTACAAATGTTTAATATGTTTAAGTAGCAATGAGTCTGGAATAATTTTGGGAGTAGTAGGGTAAGCACATGCCACCCTCGAGTGTTACTTGGCTATCTTACGATGCATATTTCAGGCTATTAATAATTTCAACAAGCAAATTATATACTTCAATTTATGTTGTGGAAATTTACTAGCTGATTCATAATTAAATAAACATATCAGCCTTAGGATACACATTAGAAGTATAAAAGGCTCACATATTATCTAGAGAGCAGTTCACACAGGGAACAGTGGAAATTGCTTCTGAGTAAATACAAATACTATGCATTACAGTATTAACAGTAATTTTGGAATAGGGTGGAGTGCAGTTTGAAAAAAAGAGATTGCCAGGCACTTTGTCAAGCAAGTTTCTTGGGCAATATTATTTCATATAATCTCAAAGGTGGCACTAACTGTTATGACAGAAATACCTTCACATTGTTGTATTACTGCCCATGAGAAAATAATCACTTCAATTAATGTAATTGAGAGGAATTTCCTTGCATCAAACTTTTATTTGTATACTTTTCTCTCTTTCAAGGATCATGGATTTGTTCTGGTTCTTGGTTTTAAATTATTATTAATGGTATCACTTCACATCTGTACCCATGCTGTTGCTTCCTACCCATGATTTCCGGACTTTGACTTAATCTAGATTGTTCCAATGGCATAATTTTATGAAAAATTCAAATTCAGTGTAATGGGACTTCAGCTCTATGAGATGGCTTTTCTACTAGATAATTCAAGTGAGTTTTATTTTGACATTTTACAAAATAGTATAACATAGTGCATATTAATTAAGTAAGAACACTTGAATACCAGTATTCCAGTGCATATTAATTAATATACCAGTGCATATTAATTAAGTAAGAACACTTGAATGCCAGTATTTAGATGCTTGACCATCTTTATGCCTATAACCAGATGTTGACTACTTTAGCATTAGTACTCTGTGTTACCATTCACGTTTTAGCAATAAACTTCGGTTGCTTTTTTAAAATTGCGTTTCTGTCTTAAGTATGAAAAATCCATATTTATATAAAATTCCTGGAATCTTCCCTTTTTCCTTTTTAACATTGCTTATTACTTGAACAGGAAACAGTGGCCTATGCAGTAAATGTTTATGGCCTTTTTTGTGGTAGAAAAATGGCAGATGCTCAAAGACAACTAAAATTAACTCTTTTGCTTATTGACTTCTATAGGCAGGATAGTTCTAAGGCTATGATTTGGAACAGAAGTACCTGCCGATGATAACTTTTGTTTTACTGCTGTACAAAGTTTATCTATAGAATTCAGTAGTGAAGTCTCATGTATATATGATAGAGTTGTAGTTTGCTTTCTTCCTGGCCTTTCTCTGTAAGCACAGGGTTGGGCTCTAAACTTGCACAGGGCAATATTTTGAAACCTTTTCCTACTGGCAAAAGTTACGTCAATAAGCCCACACCAGTGCTGTGGCTTTTTTCATTTCCTAAGACTTATATGCAATATACCTCATAACTAATATTTATATATAGGTTTTCTGTGCACTGATAGATTTTGAGCACATTCAAAAAAGCAGTACTAGAAAGACGGAGATCAGGGGCTAGAATAGATAACTTTAGGATCATTTGGAGGTGTTACAGCACAGGAGTTAATATTAAAAGATATTTTGTGATGTGATATTCAGCACCAGTATCATATAAAGGAAGCAATCATAGCATATCTTTCAGAACCTTTCCAACATTCAGAATACGGCTTTTAAAATAATATGGCAAATCAGTGACATGTGGTGAGCTTCATGGCTGGTGAGGCAAGCGCGAAAGCCCCGCGAAAGCCCTGGCGCCGCATCTGTCATAGACCGGGACATTAAAGTCCTGCCGCCGGGGCCCTGCCTCCACTTTAAAGCCATGCCTCAGCCGCCCGAGCAGCCTGGCTTCGCCGCCAGGCAGAGAGAAAGAAAAAAATGCAGCTCTTCTTTCCCTCCCTCCCTCACCCCACCCCATCCCCTTCCCAAAGACTGCAACTTTGCCCCTCGCACCACACAAAACCTTTCCTGCTCCAGATCTGGCCAAAACACCCCTCGCCCCTCCCCACTTGGTCGGAGAGCCAGGGAGAATTTGGAGAGACCCGCTCCAAAGTTTTCTAACGGGGAGTCTTTGGAAGATTTTTAAAGCAGAATTGGCGACCCTCGGGACTCTTCACTGAACGGGGAGCCACCAAACTGGCTTCTTCTGCCCATTGCTGCGCCTCATCCAAAGGCCATTAATAAACAGCCCATCTTCCGCACCTTGTCTTTTCTCCCGTCAAAAGCTGAGGAGGGGGGGGGAGCAGCAGCGGGACCCGGGACGCACGAGAAAAGCAGGCTGAGGGAGAGCAGTTGTTGGGCTGCAGCCATACCTTTAGAGTGAGAAAGCCGGGGTTATTCTGGAAGGCTTCCCAAGAGCGGTCCCGATCTGAGCTCCCGTAGAACCCTTTGAACAGGGGGCCATCTGGGGCCTTGGCTTAAGGTCCCGTCTTCATCCGCGCGCCCGGGTTAAAAAACAACAACAACACACACATAATAAAAACAAATTACAATTACTTACATTACGAATAATATTGAATTCCTCCCCCCTGCCCCCTCCCTCTGACCCACATACCTTCACCTGCGTGAAAAATGCAAGAATACAACATGTTAGCCAGGGCCAGGCAGGCTAGGATAGTTGCTGCTAGAGTCACCACGTGGATGACTCTGCTTAAATGTTTTAAAATGCCCTCTGCAGGAGGAGGTGAGAGAATCACGTGCCTCATTTGCATAAGGAATTTTTTGCTTTTTAACCCTTGCTTAACTCTTAAAAGGCGAAAAATTCCTTATGCAAAGGAGGCCCATAGTTCTCTTGCCTCCCCCTACAGTTACCACTAAGCAGACTCAGAGTCACTGTGACTTGGAGTCTGGCAGCAACTACCTTGACCTTTTTAATTATTTTAAAAATTCTTTCCTTTTCCTCATGAGACTGGTGAGGCCCCGCCTCCCTTGCCTCCAGTGACTGCATGTCCCTGTGTCAAATTCCTTCTAGATATATTATAATGCAGTGAAAGCTATTACAATAGTACACCTTTTTCTCAGTTAAAAAAAGTTTCCTAGAGCAATTCATAAACTTCAGAAATAAGATGGATAGAAAAAGATTTTATACAATAATTTACCTTTAACATATTTCCATAAAGCTAGGAATGTGCACAAATTATTAAGAACCAATGCTTTTTTCCCCTTGCATGACTTCTTCAATAGCAGATAGTGAATGGAGAGAGAGGCTTGATTTTTCAAGTATTTGTTAATACAATGGGAAGGATTTTAGCAGGGATTAGCAAGCTTTTCAAGCAGGAGCCTTTAATAATTTTGAAATAACTCAAAATACTTTGTTTAAAATACTATTTTTTAAAACATATTATTTTAGACAAAGAACTAATTTGGCCGAAATCTTAGAAGTAGTCACACAACAGAAACATTGCAAAATTTTGGCATTAAAAAATCTGTTTTCAAAAATTAGGTCAATGATTACTAGTGCCATCTAGTGATATTTCTAGCGAAATGTTTATGGCTTACAAAACTTGTTCATAGCGTTTGTAAATATAGCTAGTATTGGTTTGCTAATAAAGTTGAAGCAATTGAAATATAGTGATTGTTAGTGATGTCCAACACAAAAGAGAATATTTGAACTTTTTCCACTGACAAAAGAATCTCGGAAAGAAAGTTGAGAAAAAATATACAATTAAATTATTATTTAAATTGATGTCTTTTGTTGTACATGAAAAATATTTTTTTCCTATTCCCATGTTTATCTTAATTTAACAAGAAATTGCTTTCTTTAGATATTTGCAGAATAATGCTATTAATTTAGAACTTAATTATCAAGAAATAAAATCCATGCTGTTTTCAGAGATGCATCCCTAAATACGTAAAAGAATCTCAGGTTCCAGCTTGGCCCAAAGAGTTTAGGCCTGTGATATAAGTTCTTGAAGAGAATTGCCACACAATTTTAGTTTGGCATATTCACAATGAAAAAAGCTGATTTGTATTAAAGATTCAATTGGTGAAAATAACAAGTTTAACTAGGTCTCCCCCAATACTATAATCAGGGATCTACAAGTTATAATTCAATTTGATAGCAGTGTTCAGCAAATCAAGGGATTTTGGAATCCCATGATGATTATGCTACAGTGTTATATGTATTTATCAAATTGAAAACTCTGTAATTAAATTATTATGATAAATCAGGATTTTAGATATTTTTCTTTCATTTTCAGTCCATTTCACTATACAGGTAGTCCTCAACTTACCACCACTATTGAGCCCAAAATTTATGTTGCCAAGTAAGACTTTTTTAAAGTGAGTTTTTTTGCCCCATTTTATGACCTTTCTTTACCTGTCACATGATCTACTGCAACAGGCATAAACTTGAGTTTATGAAAAGTGGTCATGAATCATTTTTTCAAGTGCCACTGTAACTTTGAACTGTCACTAAATAAACTGTTGTAAGTTGAGGACTATCTGTGGTTCTTGGCTTACTAATTACAGTAGAGACCAGCAATTCCTCTATGCCAGGGGTAGTCATCCTTTTTATACGTACTGCCCACTTTTGTATTTCTGTTAGTAGTAAAATTTTCTAACCGCCCACCGGTTCCACAGTAATGGTGATTTTATGAAAACCCAATGAAAATATTTTAAAATAATGCTATGATTTTTTTTAAAAAGTCAATTAAATAAAAAAAAAAAGGAAAGTGCTTCAGTGTCAGACAAAACCCCTACCGCCCACCATGAAAGCTGGAACACCCACTAGTGGGCGGTAGGGACCAGGTTGACTACCACTGCTCTAGGCAATGCAGCCATAAGTAAAAATCACCTGAGCACCCTGATGTGTTCCATCAGTTCCAGCTGCTGTCATGAAGCAAATTGCCCATGGTATTAAGAATTAAACAATGTGACTAAAACTTCCTGTCAACTTCCCTATTGACGATGATTGTTGGAAGCAGGTTGCGAAGGTTACAGTAGCCAATCACTTAATATTTATAATTGTATATGCGCACTGGTTGTTCAGTGACTAAATTGCAGTGATGTGACCACAAGGATGCTTGCAATAACTGCAACTTCGAGGAAAGGTTGTAAGTCTTCCTTTTCAATGCCAGCATAACTTCAAACAGTTGCTATCTATATTCTAACCATAAAAGATTGGTTCTTTTGTTACTGTGAATTATTTCTGATTTTGATTCTTCTAATAGTGCAATGCTATGCATACATACCAAGGAGGAAATTTCACTCAATTCAGTGATTAGCTTCAATCTACGAGGAACGTTAAATTTGTTCAGCTATTTGAAATAGGAATTTTAAATTTTAGATTGGAATGTAGATACTGTTGTAGAGGAGTTTTGCTGGTGTGTATCTGTGAGTCCTTGTTGGCTCATGGCAACTGCCTGGAGAACTCCCTGCAGTTTTCTTGGCAAGATTTTTGAAAGTAGTTTGCCATTGCCTCTTTCCTAGGGATGAAAGAGAGAGTGACTGGACCTGATGTCACTTTGATGGTTTTGTGCCTAAGATGAGACCTGAACCGATGGTCTCCGGGTTTTTAGTTTGATGCCTTAACTACAACAAAGATGCTTTTTTCATAGACTCCAACTACAACACCAAATTGGCTCTCTTTAAACTGTTTATAATTCACCCTTTAGAGTATCCAGATAATTGAGGAAAGTAATCAAACATTGCTGAATTGTTTTCCTAACCTCTTGTTTCTGATATGTAAACAGTATGAATTTAGTCATTTTGAATGTTAAAACTGAAATTGGATTTATTTATTTAGTATATTTATAGGGCCGCCCAACTCACATAACATGATTTTGATTTTCCTTTCAAAGTTGCCAGGCCAGGATATATTATTAAGAAAGTCAAGATCGGCCTTTTATTTCTTCCTTCTTGGGGTTGTCCTTATAAAATTATTTATACTATACATTCTCTTGTAAAGTGATTGGTTTGGTCAGTTTGAACTTGAGTTATTCTGTTATAAATGAAATGAATACGCTCAAAGAAGCTTTAATGAGTTATCACTTCATTCATTCTTCATATCAGGAGGGCCTGCCTACATTGTAAACATCATGGTGATTGGTGTTTTTTCACTCAAAAATAACAAGATTAGATGCTCTTTAATACAAGTGTTTTATGATGAAGCATCTTAGAAAAGTGTGTTGGGTTTTGGCAATGGCTATCTTGATAAACAAATGATAAAAAGATGAAAAGCCAATATTTTCTTTTAAATATATACCTTTCCCTAAAATTAAAATTTCTTAAAATAGATGACAGAAAATGTCCCCTTTTTAGTATATTCAGTAAAAAAATCCAGTGAATAGTTGGGGTTGTTGAGTTGCTTGTGATCCCTGATGACTATATAAGAAAATTCCACTGTCAGTCTATAGCTCTTCCAAGAATATTTGTGTCCAAAAAACTATTTATCGTGTTTCCCTTCTTTTACTCCCAACAACATTGACAACCATAGTCATTTTTTCCAATCCATCTTTTTTTCTCACCACTTTGTAAAATTATATGGATTTCTGCTCATCACTTCAATGGAACAGTCAGCCATGGTCAAGGAAGGAATGATGGTTCCACCAAATCTATCAGAGTTCTATATCCTTTCTCTCATTTTTTCTCAGTGCTACTGTTTACAGATGTACATTAGCCCAGGTAAACCATTACATTAATTATCCTGAACTTCGTTGTTATTGAAGTATCCTTTCAAGGAAAGAGAAGTATCTCTGTATCCAGTGGTGGGTTTCAAATTTTTTTAGAACCTCCTGTAGGTGTGGCCTGTTTTGTGGGAGTGGCTTGGCAGTCATGTGACTGGGTGGGTGTGGCTTGGTCATATGACTGGGTGGGAGTGGCTTGGTGGGTCTTGTGACCGGGTTGGAGTGGCTTGACAGCCATGTGACCGGGTGGGAGTCGCCAACTTGCAAAATGTGGTGAAACTCACTTAACAACGCTCTTGCTTAACAACCAAAATGTTGGCTCAGAAACTGGCATTTGAAGCACGCAAGACTTAAAGCTGTCAAGTTACAAGACCCTTGCACCCCTAACCCTTTAGAAAAAAAACCCAGGGGTGTGTAAACTTGACAGCTTTAAGACTTGTGGACTTCAACTCCCAGAATTCCTACATACATACATACATGCATGCATGCATGCATACATGCATATGTATATGTATACGTATATGTATATATGCAATTTTTATGACTCACCAGCATCTGCATCTATAAATAAAAGTATGCCAATAAAATGTACATTCATTTCACTGCCTCCCATCTATGATCCAGCTAGAAGTATTCATCCATCTACGATTTTTTCCACATTTAAAATGACCTTCATTTTGACAATATTCATGTTACATTTAGCATAAAAGATAGGTAGTGGATATTGCATATCAAACATTTTGTATATCATTCCTCCTCCTCCTTCCTGCCCCCGTGCTTTGTTGGCAGCCACGCCTCCTAGGCAAGTTCAGGGAGGTCCTAGGAGGCTGGCCGCACCACACAAGCTACTGCCCGCGAGCGGCGATGAAACGGTTGGGGGAAGCGAGCGGGGGGGGGCAGGTGCTCCGTGATGAACCTCTTCTAATCGATTCGGTAGATTTGTAGAACCTCTTCTACCAAAGAGGTTAGAACTGGCAGAAACCCACCCCTGTCTGTATCTCTATACACTCCATCTCAATCTCTTTTATACGCCTGTAGCAGCATATTGCCAATTTTTATACTCCAGTCCAAGAAAAAAAACTATATTCATTTCTTTGCCTTAAACTTAATATTTAACATGTTACTTTTAATATATCAATGTTAATTTTAATAATGCTAAATGTTAATTTTAATTTTTGGATTTGAAATATTAACTTTTCTTTTTCACTTTTATTTTTATTTCCATAATGAACTCTTTTAGGACTTTTCTATTTTAACTAACAAAGTTGTCTATAAAAGTTTCAACCTCCAGGGTTTTTTTCAGTCCTTCAAATTTTATATTTGCTCTGTAATTTACAGATATGAGGACAATATTTATCTTTGTTTCGTTCTCAATCTCTAGATTTCATAGTTTTGTTCCATATTTGTTCACACAGAACTGTTAATGTCTAACTGTCTTCCCTTCTGCAGATTTAAGTAGATGAAGGGGCATTTTACCTGCACCTGGTGCTTTGGTATTTGATAAATGGTCTGTTATTTCCATTACAAGGTGCTTTGGTATCTTTCTTAACTTCATTTACCACCATGAGAATTCTTTCTTGACTACTCTTATGTAGCAAATGGTAATTTTTCTGGTAATTTCTCCCATCTTCTTAAAAGACCTCATTTTCTTTTTGTTTTGTTTTGTTACTTTTTTCTGTTAATTGATATTTTTGATTGAGGTACAGTAGCTTCCCCTATTCCTTATATAATTTTGAAAATTACTGTTCCGTCATTGTACATCCATCTTGCTATTGAAAGCATTTATCCTCCATCTTTCCTAAGGTATCATGATAACTTGCTATAAAAATCACATTAACCTTTTTTTTGATTTGGGGATTTTTTTCTCTCTTCAAACTTCATAGTGTTTCCTATGCCTCCCCTTGTTCCACAAATTCTCTTTCACATAAATTAAAAGTACCAAATCTGTTCCTCATGTCTGACTATATACCCTCTCTAAGTCAAATCTTCCAGGCATGTTTAGATTTTGAATTTTCTAAGTTATTTGACACCAATAAATTGTGGTCTGCTCTGCAATCTACACTGGACAGCATCTGGCTGACTTGATCAAATTTTTCTATTTTCTGTTTCCAATTACTTGATCCAACCGTGTCCATATAAGTAGTACCCAGTTCCAAAATAAGTAGAGCACCATATAAACACTGTTGGCATTAACAAAATCACAATAAATTAATTGTAAAAGGTAGCTTTACTTGGAACACTTCCATCCTGCAATAACACCTTTAACACCATCAGGTAACAACCTACTCAGGTCCTTAGGAAGGACTTGATAGGTGGGATAAAAATGCCAAATCCAGTCTAAACACTTGGCTGACTGTGTAACAAACCATAACAATAATAATAACTTGTTTCTGACAGCCAGACAATATTTACAGATTGTACCTATCTTCTGCTGCTTTGCCAGCTAATTAACAAGCAGTTTATGTGGGAATATATTAAAAAATTGATACAGTAACATTTTTAAATATTATGAATTTTAAAAAGCTATGATAGGGCTGAGATGAAATTTTACAGTCATTAAAAAAATCAAAAGGACTTCAAATGACTGAACTTATTTTGCTTATACCTGCTTGATTGCAATAGCATAAATTAAAGAATCCCTTCTTGAAATGTTAGGGTAACCAAGTTCTTTGGGAGGTTTTCAGCTGTCCCCAGGTTGTTCTATGTGTACACATAGCCACTTCATTTTATGGATGATCTTCGTATACCTGGTACCTGTATATGCACATGCAGTTTCAAAGCAGTCACGTGACTGCCAGAAGATAAGATTGTTTTAACATCAAGGAGTGCTTTACTGTGCTAATATACTTTGCAAAGTAACCTTACTGAATGCTTTGTGTAGCTCTTCTGAAAGCCCTGTATTCATTTTCACTTTATATTTTTTTTAAATGTAAATTAATTTTTTTTACATTGTTATAGGTTTTATTCAACTAAACTTACTTTTTCTTTCCTTTCCCCAGTTGAATATGTTGTGGAATATAATTATGATGCTGTACATGATGATGAGCTAACCATTCGAGTTGGGGAAACCATAAGGAATGTGAAAAAGCTTGAAGAGGAAGGATGGCTAGAAGGAGAACTAAATGGGAAAAGGGGCATGTTCCCTGATAACTTTGTTAAGGTAAGCATTCATTCTTCATTAAAGTTATTGATTAAGTTTATTTATTATATCTAAATTAAGAGCCATGGTGGTGCAATGGGTGCAATGCAGTACTGCAGGCTACTTCTGCTTACTGCCGGCAGCCAGCAGTTCAGCAGTTCGATTCTGAATGACTCAAAGTTGACTCAGCCTTCCATCCTTCTGAGGTCGGTAAAATGAGGACCCAGATTGTTGGGAACAATATGCTTACTCTGTAAACCACTTAGAGAGGGCTGTAAAGCACTGTGAAACGGTATATAAGTCTAAGTGCTATTGCTGTACTGGTGAGAATTTAGCTTGGAGATCAGAAATAATCAGAAAAGGGTTTTCGAAGAGTGGTGTAACATAGCACATTTACATAAGATATTTCAATGTGCTTTTTTTTTTTATCCTGCCTTTATTATTTTTATAAATAACTCAAGGCTGAACATACCTAATACTCCTTTCTCCTCCTATTTTCCATGGAGCAACAACCTTGTGAGGTGGGTTGGGCTGAGAAGTGAGTAACTGACCCAAAGTCATCTAGCTGGCTTTCATGCCTAAGGCAGGACTGATGGCATTTCCTTTTGTTAATATTTCTGTAGTGAGTAATCACTATATCCTTTCTAAATGTAGATGCTAGCTGTGCATTGAACTGAAAGTAGAATAGTAGGTATTCAATTCATGCTAATTTGATCACGATTAAAATAATGTCCTTGCCTTCAGTGGCCTTGTCTAGTCATGACCTTCCCATCCAAAATACTTAATGGAGTGCAGGAAATTGTGACATCAATATGTCCTGATGGGTAATAAAGAAAAGTAATAGGTTTTACTAGTGGATACTATTCCACTGATAGGCAAAAATCATTTTCAAAATTGATTTTCTGGAGCAAAACTAGAAATCTACCGAGATAGTTCCAAATGTTATTTATTTATCTTTTTGTAAAAATTCAAAAGTGTGGTGCTTCCATAATTTTAAGCCACGAAACATCACATGATTCAGGCTTCTTTGCACATATAGCATTCAAAATATGAACACAGTCACCCTGTTCACTAAAATATTGAAAGAGGAGTAACCAGGAGCAAACTACTCTATAATAATGTAATTATTCATTACATTACCTAAAAGTAATGGGATGAATAATTTAAAAACCAGTGATATTACAGCAAAAAAACCTCATATGCAAAATGATGATCATTTGTAGCTGGGGAGGGCTCAATTCTTAGTCATGCCTAAAAAACTTCTGAAGAAAGCCATGTCAGAATGCTGTTCCCTAGCAGAGAAGTGGCAGCAGAAAAGACCCTTGTTTTTCAGAGTGGGGACCAAACCTGAGCCCTCAGTTCTTAATCTCATTAGATGGGCAGAGTTGGTTCATCCCCAAATTGTCCTAATACATCCTTGATGAAACCAAGTAATTTAACCAAAATAGAACGTTGCAACCCCTTCCAAATTTCTAGCTGAAGAAATGTGAAGTTGGCATGCATTTGTGAATATGGATTTATGCTATTGCAGTACAACCTCTATTAACTGAGAAGGCAGATCCTCAGAGCTGCACAGAAACCCTTTTTTGTCCTTTTCCATCCTTGAGACAATAGAATGCATTTGTAGCACATGGCAAAACTGTGTCCGGAGCACTTGATCACGATGTATAGGAAGGTGCCCTTAGCATCCTCTGCAAGCCCCAACCTTGCCTATGTTTGCACATAATGGAAGCCATGATTTAGCAACTGCAGTGAATGGGTTACACAACACCTATAGGAAGGGTGGCAAATATAACTCCTTTTTTACTAATACGCGTTAAATAGCAGCACCAAAGAAGACTAAGCAAGCATTTTGGTTGAATTAACTTTAAAAAATATTTTAATACTTCTTTAATAATCCTTTTATATTCACAGATCCTAAACTCATAGGCATAAAAAATAAGAAATAGAAAGCATACCTCTAGGCTTCACAGGAAAAGAGATGTGAAAAGATCTGAGAAATATAAATAGCAGGTTCCTCACTGAGGATGGATGTTATTAATTTTGTAAAGTATTTTTGGAAAAGGATAATGGCCAGTACCATAAAGCTGCAGACAGATATTTTTCTTGGCGATTTGTACCACTGAGTACAAAGGGATAATAACTTTTGTGTGGCATGGAGGATTGTTGATCTTCCTTTACAGGTATAAATAGGTATCGCTACAAGCGTAGGCGAACCAGGAAATGTTTGCTTAGTTAATATTTGAACTTTGGCCACTGCAACAAGTAGGTAAAAAATTCTGCAACACATACACCTGGGTGTGTTGAAGCAAATATGTCTTTAGAGCCAGTAAGTTCTTTAAAAAAAAATCTTGCTAGAAGTTACTACCTAAACCTAGTTAAATCATGATGTTTTTATGTTTTAAACGATTTAGGGGATTATGTAATGTCACAGCATTGTCTAAAGGACTGCTTGTAAAAAATATATTATTTCAAGCTCAGACAGCTGTTTATTTTTCATAAACTTTATTTATTTGGATTTAGATAATGTCTTAATTGGGATATGGATTTAGACATTGCTTCCATTTTATGGGCTTTAATGAATTTAGCAAGGTAAAGTTAAGCTGCAGAATTTACTTATTGATTTCATTGTGCATTTCTTTTTTAACCTTGCTGAAAGGAGAAAACAAAGCAGGCAATTTTTAAGACGTTTTCAAATAAAAGTCAGGTCTTTTGGAAAAAACCCTGACCAACTCTTTAACTGTTGTTAAGGCTGAAACAAACAGAATGATTTATTTTCTATTGTATCCAGTTATTTAAATCAGCTTCCTTGTGGTAACTATGCTGGGAAACTCTTATTTTGGGTGAGGAATTTTTTATTGTATTGTTGGTAACTGAAATAATAATGTTATAATTTTTAAATTATTTTTATTCCTATAGTAGAGATTTTTTATCTCTTCCTGAGCTCTAATGGAGAAAGACATTGATGATGGGTTTGCTAGTATCCAATGCCAGCAAACCCAATTATCCAAAGTAATATAATCCATACTGTGAATAAGTGTTTTATATAGGTGATACTGGCAATTATGATGCAGTCCATAGATAACTGTATTAATTTACATTAATTTAAAATAACGTAGAGGAAATACTCAAATGTTTTCTGCTATCTGCACCAGGATAACCTTAAATTGTTACTAACCTGCTGTTCGCTATTTGCCAATGTAATGGTAGCTTCAATTTTTATAATCTGACTTGGATGTCATGTAAGGATATAAATAGTATACAGAAATGTATAGCTTGAGATGGGGGAAGCATTTCCTGTCAGGAAACCCAGATTGTATTATATAGCCAAAAGAGTAATGCAAAAATATTTGGAAAAGTACTTGCAAATGCTACAATCAGAACTGAGCATGTATTATTCAGTGACTAAGGAATATTGAATGAATAGTCCAAAAATGGAAAATTAGGAGGAAGTGGAACGGAATGCATTGGAAAGGAGTAGACTGGATTCATGCTCCTCCTGGCTAGTTAAGGATTCCAAGGAGATGCCATGTGAATGGTTCCAAGCAGTAGTCTCATTATGGGTGGGGGGTATTCTCCCTGCTTGAATGGGGGTAGTGGTGCACCCTTTTCTTAAGAGTCCATCCTTGAACCCAAGATCAGCGGATATTTTTTGTCCTCTCTCCAGTGTTTCATTTTGTGGAAAACCAGCAGGAAGTTTACTTGCCTAACAACTAGGACTCAGTTAATGGTGGCAACTGAGACTGAAAGCATTGCCATCATTAAGCGATGTAGTCAAACTTATGACTGCATCTCTTAATGATGGGAATTCCAGTGCCAATGCCAAGGACTGTTCTGTAATCACAATTCACGCCAAGCTGAGATAGCATTGGTGGTGTGTGCAGATGACTTCTGGAAAGGTTAGACTTGGGTTGGTACATCCATCCTGGCCTTTCTGGATCTCTCAGCATCACTATTTTCTAAGGTAAGGTTGGAGCCCAGCAAATATATGGGAGAGTGCTTTGGGTGGGGCAGGGCAAGGTTTAGTTTTTGCTGATAATATTATTGCCCCTTTTTGAGTGGTGCTATGGCCTAGAGGTGAAGATGCTCACCTTCCACTTGGAAGGTTGTATGTTCAATCCTAGGCAGTAACAGATGTTTTTCTATCAGAGCTCAAAGAGAAAATATCTGCTGCAAACTCCATGTAGACTTTGGGAAGGGCATCTGGCCAGTAAACATTCAGCATCTTTCAGTCGCTGTGACATCACCCTGATAAAAGGGATTACAAGGGTTGTAAAAGAAAATATTGTCCCTTTTTGTGCTTTATTGTTGTGAACTGCCTGGGGTTGTTGTTTAAAAGTCATGAAGCCATAATGGCATTTTAAACAAATAAAATAAAACATGTTCATAAACAAAACATTAATCCTTTTTTCGGGGGGATGTTAAAATAATATTCTAAGGTATATTATGCAAAAACAACACTCCTTTCAAAGAGGATGGTCTTTATGGATAAGTATTGTATAAGGGAATCTGAATGATTTTGGAATGTAGAGATATGTGAACTTAAAATCCTTGGCTAAATTGCTTCTGCTCAACCTTTCCAGGTGTGTGCCTGTCAAATGTGCTCATTTTTGCAATTTATATTTGTATGGCAGGAAAATGACACTAAACATATTACATTTATTTTCCTATGAACCAGACAGTTAACATGGGCAATTAATTTCCCATTATATATTTACCAGGAAATTAAAAGAGAAACTGACTCTAAAGAAGATGCTTTGCCAGTCAAAAGAGAGAGGCATGGAAATGTGGCCAACCTTGTTCAGCGTATGAGTACTTACGGGCTTCCAACTGGAGCATTCCAGCCTCAGGGTAAAGGCTTCAGAAGAAGTATGTATTGTAGTTGATTTCTCCAGTACGGTACTTTTTAAATTTTATCTCTCTCTCTCTCTCTCTCTCTCTCTATCTCTCTCTCTCTCTATCTCTATCTCTATCTCTATCTATCTATCTATCATCTATCTATCTCTATCTATCTATCTATCTCTATATATCTTATCTATCTATCTATATCTATCTATCTATATATATATATATTGTATTTTTGAATTGATCTCTTTATTCATAAAGTGGGAAATTTGAAAGCTCTATTTAGAGAAACCCTTTAAGTATGCATTAGTTGCAAAAAGAAACAAGTCAGAGTGACCTATCTATTCCTTTCCTGCTTTCTAGGGAAAAAACAAATGGGATGTCCTTTCTTACAGGGTACTCTGAACATTATCCTTTGCTAAGGGTAGGTTCTGGGTAGCAATAGCTGGAATATTAAACATTCCAGTCATCTGTATCTCTAATCCATTGGAATGATTTTTTAAAGAAATATAGTCTTTGGTGCTCTCTGAGCTTGGTTGTTGCTTGCAAAAATTTTATTATCCAGCTAGGTAACATCATCAGTACAAATGAGTGTGGATTTTGCTCCGTGTTAACTGTAATAGCTTGCTCTGTGTCAGCCCAAACCAAAAGATTATGCAGCGAGATCCAGTTGAGTCAAAACCTTCATTTGCTTAGATCTAATGGGCAGAATCTTGCCAAACTAAAACTATAATCTTTTAATCTACTAGACATATCTTGAGAGATTCTAGGAAGTGGTTACCTTCATTCCCTTCTCCCCTTCCTGCCTCATCCACCATAGGACTGTCGTAGTCATAGTCTCTTAATCTGGGTCTCTCTCGGATAAAGCTCTGTGTTTACTAAAACTCTTAATCTATTGATTCTCCAGTGCTCATTCCATCACACCTGCCAGTTTTGTTGGGAGTATGGTTTTCTTCTTGGTACTTCCTTGCTTCAAGTATTTTCTACTTGATTATTTGTCTATTGTTAATCCCTGTTTATTTATCAGGGTGTTGGCCACTGGAGAGGATATGTTCTGGGATATTTTTTGTTAGTTTTTTTTGGGGGGGGGGGTTAATTGCTCTTTTGAATAGTTTATCTCTACAGTATTAGGTAGATATTGATGGCTCATTTATCCGAGCTTCCAATAATTCCCTAGCATTTAGGGATTTAGCTTGGTCCAAAACACCTGCAGTTTCTGAGCTGTGGGTGTATCTATCCATGTATTGTGAGATTCAGCAGTTTTGATTGTGTCTTTTGATTGCTAGTTGATATTCATGGATTCACACTGCTAGTCTTCTGTCTGTCTGTCCTATACACAAGTAGTCCTTGTACTACCACAATTGGGATCAGAATTTTGGTCACTAAACTATGCAATCATTAAGTGAGTCATCACATGACTGGACCTGATTCTATGACATTTTATATGGTTGTTAAACAAATCACCATGGTTATTAAGTGAATTACGTGGTATTTAAAGAAATCACATTGTTATGTGACTCTGGCTTCCTCATTTGACTTGACTTGTTGGAAGCTGGCTAGGGAGGCTGCTAATTGCAGTCACGTGACTTTCCCCAGACACTGCAACTGTCATAAATACACAATGATTGCTGTGCACCCAAATTGCAATCACATCGTTGCAGGGGTGGTGTAAAAGTTGCAACTTTGAGGATGGAATGCCAGTCACGTTTTCCAAAGCTGTTATAATTCTGAACTATGTGAGGACTAACTATAGTAGCTCTTACAGCCCTTCTATGTATGTTGCAGATGACTCCCTGTTTCTTTTCTGAGGCTACTTTCTAAAAAAGGAACAAATATAAGAGGAAAAATATTCCAAAATTCATTTCCTGCGAGGCTCTCTTTAAGCTAAAATAAATTCATGAAATAGAGTTACTTCATGCATATCTAGTAATAAAGCAGACTGAGAGTTCAAATGAAATTACTTTGATAGACCTTAAATCACGATACAAGTTGATAGCTATACATTAGAAGATGGATTAAAGGTTTTTTTTTTGTCAGGACCAGTTTTATATTCTTAATTTTCTTGCATGTTAGATTCAAAATATTGTAGTTGTTAGTACAGAATGCAGTGCACTTTTAAGTTGGAGAAGTAGTATTGGAGTTTGGAACTAAAAGGCCCAGATACGAAAGAAAATTAGATCTAATAATTCAAATTAATTAACCACGATTTTCAAAATTTGTATTCATGTTGAATAATCCTAACTAATTTTTTTAAAAAGAAGAAAACCACATTTTCCAGCACTTTGTACCCAGTTTGCTGGCAAAGATTCTAAATTCCTGTGTTAAATTTGGGAGGATAGTGTGCTACAAATTTTGATTGATTGATTGATTGATTGATTGATTGCTTTTATTTATAGGCCGCCCTTTTCCCTGAGGGGACTCAGGGCGGCTTACAACCTATAGGGAGGGGATACACGTAATGACATGTACAGACAATACACAATTAAAAATAGAAGCAACATTCATTCATCATTCGGGTGGGGACGGATCCCAATCTTTAACCCCAGGCCTGGCAAGATAGCCAGATCTTAAGGGCTGTGTGGAAGGTCTGGAGGGTGGTGAGGGTACGACTCTCCACGGGGAGGTCGTTCCAAAGGGTCGGAGCTACTACTGAAAAGGCTCTCCTCCGTGTAGTTGCCAGTCGGCACTGGCTGGCAGATGGAACTCGGAGGAGGCCTAATCTGTGTGATCTAATCGGTCGCTGAGGAGGTAATTGGCAGGAGGCGGTCTCTCAAGTACCCAGATCCACTACCGTGAATTTTTTGGAATTTTATGCCAAAATATATGTATAATTTTAAAGGAATTACAAATCAATTTATTTCTTTTATAGAGCAATGAACGTTTTACATCTACTCTTATCATTTAAGTATCCTTAATAATAAACAATAGAATCTTGATGTTTTAATGAAACTTTATTTTGAATAACTTTTCTTATTATCAACAGGGTCCAAAAAGCGACCATGTAAAGTTCTGTTTGCATATACTCCTCAGAATGAGGATGAGTTAGAACTGAAAGTAGGTGACATTGTAGACGTGAATGAAGAGGTAAGCTATTTTAAAGAATTTTTGTGAAAAATTAAATCTGAAAGTCATAATTGAATTGAACTCTAGCAATGTCTGTTTGCTATTACAATTCCAAACTATCAAAAAGACAATGACTGAAGATTTCTATCTTACAGTTAAATAGACAATGATTATAGTCCTTATTTATGACATTGTATATGCTTGAAGGACTCTGAAAAATTGAAATAGGAAAGTTAGGTCTGATGGTGTTACTATACAGAGATTTACTGTAGTAATTAAAATACTGGAAATGAGAGGCTCATTAAAACTTATGCTTTTTAATAAAAAATGTATTACTCTAAAAAAGTGCCAATCACACTTCTGATTTTTGTCTGCCATTGACTAATATAGCTCTCCTTCTACAATTCTATTAAGATAGGGAGATCCAAATATCTATTTTGACCTGAACGGGGGTGTCAAATGGCACGGCAGTGTCACATGACATAACATGTTCCCCCCCCCTTCGCTAAATCAGGTGTGGGCGTGACCAGCGCATGAAGCATCCGGCCCACGGGCTGTGAGTTTGACATCCCTGATCTAGAAGTATCTCAGTTTAATTTAAAGAACCACATAAACCAAATTCAAGTTCATGCAGTAGTATAGAGTAAAAAAATAATTGTTTTAGCTATTTTCATTTCTGGCTTGCTTTCACTGTGAAAAAGATAAAGACTACAATCGACTCTATATAAATAGCTTGTTTACCAGCTGCTTGTGTGACTTCAGAATTACAGTGGAGCTGAAAAAAATAACTTTGTGACTAACCATCTTCAATGTGTTTGTCTTGGTCACGTATTTGCCATTATAGTTAGTATGCATTGTCCTGTGCCTGACCCATTTTGTTTTCTTTTTTCCCCCTCTGGCAGAGGGAAGAGATTGTTTAAAACAATTGATCTCTTCCTGAGCTGTTTTCCTCTGCAGTGCTTTTCCAAAAGGTGCTAACTGCAATTTAACAAGCTCTGCTTTGTTACCTTAATTATCTGGCTGCCAGCTGCTGCCTATAACTGACAATACATTAATAATTTTCACACCTTGGGCTTTTGTTTTCCTCCTAACCATGGGTACTTGAAGTCACAAATGCATTAGGCAGATAGCTGCTGCTAGCACATTCCTTTCCATGTGTATTCCCCATTGTGTGCCTGTTTACTCTCTTGTAATCCCTTCCTCTCCAGTAATATAAATACCAACATTAATTCCCTTCTTGCTAATTATCCCAGTGCTGATTTGAGCATTCCAAAGGGCAGGGAAGTAAGAAAAAAGAATGTAAGAAAGTAAGGAAAAAGGAAGTAAAATCATAAACACGGAAGCAGTCACATAATTTCTTCCTAATGACTGCATCACTTAGCCACTGAGTACCAGTGCCAATTGTGGTGACTAAATGAGGAGTACTTGTGTTGCAGATTTTTCAAAAGGACCATCCTCAGGAAAAACAAATGTGCTACATATCTTACAAACCATTGAAACAGTTCTCAGCCTTCTAAGAGTCAAAAAAATCATTCCCCAGCAGGGGGTTTCTCCTTCAGGCCCACTTAATGAGGATTTTGGGTTTTCCCCCAATCCATCCAGGGCCTCTATGGGATCCTCAGTCCACTCCATGGCTGAGGATTCCTTTGAGGATATGGATTCTGGAGCTGAGGAAGAGTCCTTGGCTCCTTCTGAGTTAGAACCTCCCCCTCCCCAGGGTCAGGAGGTACTGTTATCCAAGGCCATAGAGGATGTAATGGCTCGTGTCGTATCTTGTGGCATATCTGATGGCATGCAACAGCTGGCAGCCAAACTGCCAGTGGTAGCACCCGCCCCTACGGTCAGTGGCACAGCCAAGCCTAAGGCCCCTGTGGCTAGGGAAGCCTCTCCAATACCCACAGGAATCAGTGAAGTCTCTGACTTAGAGGAGGCCGAAATAGAGGCTCCAGTTCTCTCTGATGATGAGAACCCCATCACTGAGCAGGCCATTGGTCCAGGCTCTTCAATCCCGCCATGTTTAGGGCCATTCTCACCAAGGCTCGGGCAGCGGGGCCCCAGATGGGTCTTCCAGCCCTGGCAGCCAAAGCTCCTTCAGATCAGGGCACCAGCGAGACAGTTGGACCCCAGGACCTGGGCGCAGGCTTGTTTAAGGAGGTGCCTCCGCCTCTGGACTTAGTCCCAGCCCCCAGCTCTTCCTTGACATTATCCAACGGTAATGGGCCCAACCGGGATCCATGTCGAATCTCAGTGGGATGGACAGAAAGCTCTATACTATGGAGGTTTCCATGGAGGAGCTACTGAAGCTCCCCCAGGTGGATGACCCTATTGTGTCCCTTACCGCTCTGTCTTCCCTTCCTGCCGATCTGTTGGAAGGCCTTAAAGCTGAAGACAAGAGGGCAGAGTCAGCAGCTCACAAGACCCACCAGGCTACTGTCTGGGCCATGCAGGCTTTTTCGTCCTCTTCCTATTTTGGCAGGACAGCCCTGTTCTGGCTTCGGAAGTTGCTGGCAGGGCTTCTAGCGGGAGACACTAGAACCAGGCAGGACGTCAATAAGATCATTGCGGCTGTGGAGTACTCTGCTGACGCCTCACTAGCGGCCACAAGGTTTTTCTCTAGGGCCCTGGCCTCCAATGTCACCTCGAGGCTTCAACACTGGCAGGCTGATGTGAAGGCGAAGTGGAAGGTGGCTTCCGCTCCCTTCAAAGGGGGGAAACTCTTTGGGGAGGCCTTGGACCCATTCCTAATAGAGTCCAAGGATAAACGCAAGGTACTCCCCACGATTACCAAGAAGCAGGAGCGTAAGGGTCAGTCCTTTCGTAAGAATTCCTTTCGGAATACCGAGCCCTCTACCTCCTCCAGTGGCCTCAGTCGTTCACATGTTCCACCCCAGGACTGTTCCCAAGACAGGTCTTCCTTTAGGGATAGGGGCAGGCAACAAGGGAACAGCAAGCAATTCCGAGGGCGTTATTCTCACAGATCCTTTCGGAAGTCTAAGTGACCGTCACAGAGCTCCCCCCCATAGGCGGCCGTCTCCAACTCTATGCCGCCCAGTGGGAGGAGACCACGACGGACAGTTGGATCCGAAACACAGTCCGTCATAGGTTGACCCTGGAGTTCCTGTCCCTTCCCCAGAGAACCTTTATCCGCTGTCCCACCTGAGTGGCAGTCAGAGGCCCTTCTGAAGGGCAGTTGCTTCAGGGAACCAGAGCGCCTGATCATAACTACAGACACCAGCCTCTTTGGCTGGGGTGCTCACCTACGGACTCTGGTGGTTCAGGGCCGATGGTCGCAGGCGGAGCTCACCCACATCAATTGGCTAGAGCTTCGGGCGCCATTGCGCCATTTCCACAATCAGGTCAGGGACCACGATGTACTGATTTTGACCGACAACATCGCCGCCAAAGCCTACATCAATCATCAGGGCAGCATGCGGTCCTTGGCTCTTATGTCGGAAGCGGAGACTCTGGGTCGCTGGGCGGAGAGACATCTGGCCTCGATACAGGCGGATCACATTTCCAGCATGAACAACGTGACACCGGACTGGTTAAGCAGAACCACCATCCAAAAGTTGGAGTGGCGACTCCACACGAGGCTATTTCTCCAGCTGCCCCAGAAGTTCGGCCGCCCAGTCGTTGACCTGTTCGCCTCACCGACCAACGCGCACCTTCCCCGGTATTTCACCAAGTTCCACTGCCCCGGGGTGGAGGGCACAGACGCTCTTCGGTCCCGCTGGCCTCCAGGTTGACTGTATGCCTTCCCTCCTCTTCCCCTGATTCCTCCTGGAGGAGAGAGCGGAGGTGTTGCTTGTGGCTCCTCACTGGCCGAGGAGGACTTGGTTTGCCGACTGGTCAGCTTGTCGGTGTCCCGACCGTGGCGCATATCTCAGGAGCAGATCTCCCTCAGCCAGGGGGCTGTTCAACATCCGGAGCCTCAGTGGCTACAGTTGGCCGTCTGGCACTTGAGGGGGACCTCCTGAGGCTTCACAGTTCATCCGGACTATTCAGGCATTTAGGTGGCCTTCCACCATCAGAATTTATGAAGCGACTTGGTCGTCCTTTTCGCAATGGTGCCTGGGCCACGAGATCACTGCTTCCTCCGCTACCATACCACAATTTCTGGACTTTTTGCAGGACAGTTTGGACAAGGGTCTTGTGCCCAACACTCTCAGACGACAGGTGACCGTCTTGAGCACCATTCTGTCCACAGACTCTCAGCTACCACTTTCTAGACACCCCCAAGTTCGGGGCTCTCTAAAAGGGGCTTCCAACATCTGTCTGCCCACAGTCCACAGATACCCCACCTGGGACTTGACTATTGTTCTGCAGTCGCTTTCCGCAGCCTCCTTTGAGCCGTTGCGGATGGTGGATCTGCACCACCTGACCCTGAAGACTGCCTTTCTAGTTGCCATCACCTCGGCAATGATTTGTTCCTTGTCCAACATCACTATTCCTTGCCTCATATGGTCTGACCATTTATATATATGTACTAGTCCTACATATTCAATGTACTCCTGAATTCCTACATATCTCTGATGGTATTTTTGCTCTAATGGTGAGAACAGTGAGCATCTTTACTTTTCATGTTAGAGGTAATCAATATCATTTTTCTCCACAGGTGGAAGAAGGCTGGTGGAGTGGGACTTTAAATGGCAAGATGGGCCTTTTTCCTTCTAACTTTGTAAAAGAACTAGAGATAACAGATGATGGAGAAATACAAGAAAGCTTAGAAGACACAGGTAATAAAATGCAGGTGGATTAATTATCTGAATTTCTTTTTTGTCAATTTCAGGCTGGGGTTCAATACAAAGACCGCATTGGTCATATTTGCTGATGACCTGATGGAGTATTGGATGCATCCTTGCTCTCCTTGATCTTCTCAGTATCTTTTTATACTGTTGATCATAGTGTCCTTATGGACCAACTGCAGGGCTTAGAAGGTGAAGGCACTGTAATGTGGTGCTTCTCCTCCCTTTCTCAGCAGTCAGTTCCAGTTAATATTGATAGGAATAATAGAATCATAGGGCTGAAAGGCACCGTGGTGGCCTTCTAGTCCAACCAAGATGTTGCCCTCTGCCCCTCAACTATGGGATACCTTAAGAATCAATACTTTCTCCTTCTGTTTACCATTTACATGAAACTGCAGGGAGAGGTCATCTATTGTTGGAATGTGGTGCGTGTAATACTTTACTGGTTAGCCATTAGGTCATTAGGCAATACAAGATACAGAATAGTAATAAGATCATGTGTTAAAAAATAGAGTATAAGAGATAAGTAAAATGGAGTACTGCAGTGTGTTTCAAGGGGCTGCCCTTGAAGACCACTCAAAAGGTTCAACTTGTCCTGAATGCAGAAGTGCACACAGTATTGAGTGTTGGTAGGTTTGCCCACATTGCACCTCTATTGCATGAACTGCATTGATTTCCAGCTTCTTCCCGGGTACAATACAACATGATGGATATCACTTTTAAATAGCATGGAATCTGACTATTTGCAGGACAACTCTCTCTAAGAATATCTGCCAATATCTCCATATTAGATAGGAAAGGTACCCTCTAGGTTCCTTCTCTGAAATCCTGCCACTTAGTGGTATCTCAGAAATGTGCTTTTTCAATGGCTGCCCCGACTTTACGAACACATCCCCCCTCCATGATTTGACAGCCCCCACCTTTTTAATTTTTGGAAAACTATCAAAATATGGCCTTTTACCCAGGTGCTGAAGTAGAATAGAATACATAGACGAGATTAGAATAAAGCTAATTGGAATTGGCTGGAGGGCATCCTAAGGGTATGATTAAGGTTGTCGCTATTATTTTGACCATTTTATGGTTTTATGGTTATGTTTTATAGTAATTGAATATTATGTCTGTTGTGACTGGCCCAGATTTGTTTAAGATGAACAGCCATACAAATCCTTTATATAAATAAAAGAAAATGCAAATCATACTTCAATGCACCCATATAATTTAGCCCATTCACATCCGTCATCAATATGTGAAAGATATTTAGGTATATTTCTAGCTAGGCAAGTGAGTTTCAGTGTCCTGTCCCTGTACCTGACTGTCTGGATGGGGAAGAAGAAATCCAGGCTTCCTCATGCCAAGACTGAGTAGTTGTGAATTTTTCATTTTCCCAGATCTGGAGTCTTTCCTTCTTCAGACTTAAATAGACTTGCACTAGTGAACAACTTGGAGGGGTGTGTGTCTTGGACTCACATGTTTTTCTCAGAAAGCCAAGTTATTTGTGGGACTACCTATTTTCCACAGTTTTCTCAGTCTGGTTGAATTGATCTGCTCGGTCAGTTCTGTCTATTAGGACCCATACCTTCTTCATTGAAGCACCTGTCTTCTAAAATGCTATCCCCCACGTCCCAGCAATCCACATAGTTCCCATTTGGATGATGTTCTGGATGTGTTTAAAAACATGACCTTGGAGTAGGGTGCTTGTGGAGCCCCTGCTGGTTGTATTTCTTGGCTATAGAATATGGCTTGTTCAATGCATATAATTTTTTTAAAAAAATTCTATTTTTTAAGAGTACACTTCACAGAGTCATTCTGAAATTGGACAGTTCCAAACTACTATTAATCTAAATCAGTAATATGTAGTATCATTTATATGGAGTGCAGTTAAAGATTAGTTTTAGTTAATTGCATGTGGTGCTTAATTTCAAGCACATTTATTACTCCATCTAGAGATAGTTTGCTGAAAGCTAAACATATGTAAGTATTTGAAGAATTCGAATTTATATGAGGTTCCTCATTGTTTAGAAGCAAACTTGCACATTTTACTGTATAGTCCTACTGAGATCCAACTTTGTTTTGATCAACAGCCTCTCATGATAGTGTAATTGTCATTACATATTGCTACATTTGATTAAATATGTCAAGGATAGACTCATCTGTGTTTAGGCTATTCCTAGATTGTCTCCAAGCCACATTCCCGAAAAGGTTAATTGCTGTAATTAATATTTCCTCCATATCACATATAGCCTTGGGAAGGGAGAATCACATTTGGAGAAGAGAATCACATTGAAGTAAGGGCTATAACTTTATTCCCTTTGGGCTCTGGCTGTACCGACATATAAAATATGATCTGTCACCAGATTTAACTATGAAAATGAGATTTTAATTAACTTGTGTACCCCTTATTGAATGGCCTTAATGAAATGTATATGTATGATGTATTATAGTTATTGCCAAATAAGTATGTTTGTGTCATAATGTTAAGAATGTATGTATATGCTCATAGAAATATAGAAATATTTTAATGCTTCCATATCTTTAACCATATGATATTTGAATAGTATCTCTAATAGTATATTTTGTCTTAATTGATGTATACTATTAATACTCAGATTGAAGACATATCCAACCAAAGAGCAGAAAAATTCAAGTTATGGTGAAATTTTCTCTTCCTGTAATCTTTATCTGTTCACCCCAATCTAATGTTTCATTTCTTTACAGAAGTAAAAGGAGAAAGGTTACAGTCGTAAAAACATCATGCAATGGAACCTCAACAGTTAGATCTGTTGCAGTGCTGGAGATTAAGGGCATCCTTGTGAAAACACCCCCCCCCCCATTGTCTCAGAATAGATAATTTTTCATTCTCGTGCCTTGTGGAAGCTTTGGTTTCAAACATCAGGCCTCCCTGCACTTGCATGATGCTGCACCCTCTTCCCACCCTGTGGTTCTGCACGGCCTGCACTGGGCCTCCCTAGCTTCCATACCTCCTTCCCATTTAACAACCTGCACTTCTTGAGCTTTTACAATGAAAACTGGCACTGCCAGGATTGCTACTAAGGGATGTTGTCACCTGATGTGCTTTACAATCACATCATTTAGCAAAACAATCCCAGTCCTTATTGCCATCATACTACTATATACAACACAAAAGTAAAATCAAATGATTGAGGTAAAATATGAACATAACAAAGTCTCCATAATAATAATAAACTACAATAATGACACCCGTAAATGAGTTTGGTGAGGTGGTTAATACCCTGGGCTAGAAACTGGGAGACCAAAAATAAGAAGTTAAAGGTTTCAAATCTTCTAAAAAATAATTCATTTAGAATTCACCGACTTTCTTTGGAATGTACATATTATTAAGGTCAGAGTGTAAATGGACCTAATATTCCTGTAGAATTTACAAAATGATCCTGCATTGAAAATTCCAATGCTAACACATAGTTGGTCCTGTGTGGATGCTTAACATAAACATAAGTGCTAACCTAATTTTTCCATTTTTAGAATCTGTTTTTCATGGACCACAGTCTCCTGCAACCTCACCTGGGAATGGTAGTGAGTCTCCACTGATAGCACAACCAAAGAAAGTCAGAGGAGTTGGGTTTGGAGATATTTTCAAAGAAGGCTCAGTAAAACTTAAGCCAAGATTGTCTAGTAATGATTCAGAAGAAAAAAAGCAAGATAAGGTAATAGGCCTAAATGATACACAATTCAAAATGTAGAAATTGTATATGTTGTGATAAAAAGCTTGGTACTTTGTGCACTTATAAAAACAAGATTGTTTATTTTTTGAAGAATTTTATTCTGCCTCTTCTTAAGAGTTGCTGTTTCACAGGTAACATTATTCTGCAGGCATCAATCATCCCATTGATGCCTTTTACATTAAGCAGTTTACTGTATTCTTCAGATCTTTAAAATTCTATTCTTAAGTATAATTTGGGAAAATCTGAGAGTCAGTATGGTCTGTTTGACCAGTCCATCCTCAGCCACAGAAGCTCACTAACTTTGTCGCAGTCACTCTTAGCCCAAACCCTCTTGTAAATTGATATGGGATAAAGTCGGAGGTCACTGTGGATACCTACTTTTTCCCTGAGTTAATGGTGGGATACAATAAAAACAACAACCAGCTGCATAAAGTATCATTTGAAAACTTTATCCTAATTAAAAAGAGAAGGTTTCAAGAATATGGCAAGCTGCAGCAAAGAACACATCGGGAGTCAGGCAGCATACAAAAGCTTCCAAATGTTTGCTCATGTGTATACCAATGAAATAGCACATGAGCATGGCAGTAGAATTGGCAGGGGGGTGGGTAGGAGTCTTCCATAGTTTGCCAGGAGTAATTGTGGCTTTTAGTATAAGAATATTTGTAAAACAGACTTTAGAAGTCTTTCACAGGTAGTAGAGGTATTGTCCTATGTAATTTCCTTCCAGTTACATAAAGGGCTGTCCTGTCTTGTCTATTTTGTACGATTGCTTATATTTAACATTGCCCTCTTGTCATTAGATGAAGTTGTTGTTATTCTAGTAGTGTTGAAACTGTAATACGCATTAATAACACCTAATGAAAAAAACATGGAATGCTAATAAAGTTGAAACACATTAATGTGCTAAATTTGGAAAAGATGAGCTGATATCCAGAGAAATCTGAAGGCTGGCTCAGAAAATTGATTATATCTAGATAAAATATGCTTTGACTTGCAGCCTATTATTAGTCTTCCCAATAGATAATATTTTGATTTAGAAGCAGTATATATTTCATTGCAATTAAATGCATTGAAGATAAAAGAAATGTATTTTATTAACTTGTTGTTCTGTAAGATTTATAACTTGCAATTTATTTTTCCAAGATGATTCAGAGATCACAAATTAAAATACATTTGGCAATTGCCTAATTCTTGATTTTATCTCCTGTGTTCTCATGTAGCCATTACCTAATCTTCCATCTGGACCAAAAGTAACCTTACATCATGGCACAACAAAATCAGAAATGGCAACAGAAATAGCAAAAGCAGAAATGGAAAGCAAACAAAAACGTATGATTTTATATCTACTTCCTTTTAATTTTAAAATATTTAATATACAATATTTGATAAAAATTGATTTCTCAAAAGGCATATAATTTATTCCTGTCTTTATGATGAAAATATTCTTACAAGCTGAGTGAGGAATATGTATCCTAATATAATTTCCATTTGACTTTGCTATGTTTGATTAATGTAATCCTGCCACATTTCACCTTCACAGCTAAAATACCTTAAGCATGACAAGGCATGAAAGCAACTTCATTTTAGCGATGGTGAAGATGGTTGATAGCAATTTATTTCTATACTGCTTGTAAATATATAACATTCTGCTGCATAAGACTCCCAAGACTATTCTATTAGCTTGTGTAGCAAAAGTATAATCATAATTTTCCATTATAAATCTTGGTTAATCTGGTAGAATGTTAGATTCCCTTGACTTTGCTCTCCTTTTGTCTTTTCTGAACTGAGGACTTTAATAAATCATTTCAATAACTTAATTGCTGTTGCTCCTCAGCCGCTTCCTTGTCTTATTTCAGTTGCTCATGAAACGAGGGGAAGGTCAAATGCATACTCTTCCTATCTCTTCCTAATGATTTTGTGGAGTGATTCTTTATCTTTTACTAGCATAGCTTTTAAATAATTAATAGTAATGTGCCATATTTCATGGTAATGTAATACAAATTAAATACATAAAATATAGTAAATCCTTGACTAAAGTGATCATGAGTTGACTATGAATGCAGTGGGCAGAATCTTTCTGTGAATATCCATTACCATAATCTTATCAGTGATGTGTAAAATATGCATCCATAAAATCCATATACATAACATTCAATTCCCATATGCATATGGAAGCTCCCATTCAGCTTTAATCGACATTCCCTTTAAGTGTCACCTGAGCTCCACATTACTTATTATGAAATTTAGACATTTGTATTCAAGCAACAAACATTGGAATGTGCTCAATGTTCACAACTTTTATTCCTTCCTTTAAGCTAAAGAATACTGCAAAACTGTGTTTGCCTATGAAGGTACCCATGAAGATGAACTTAATTTTAAAGAAGGTGATATTATCCAAATAATAAGTAAGGTAAGTTATACTGGTTTACAAGCAGAAAGCCTCAGAAATAAAAGTAGCTTAATTTTACCAGCTTAATTGGGTCACTAATAAAGAGAAATTAAGTCCTGAGTATTAATTGGCTCCAATTTCTAAGAAACAGCTTCAGGTCAAAATTGCAGCAAAATAATTCAAAATATCGAGGTTCCATAACTTTTCTGCAAAATGTGATATAACAATGAGAATGGTGCGACACCTATTATTATAAATTTATCTTTTTATTGATACCAGTAACATAACTTTTCATTCATTTATTGGTTTTCCATGTAACATCTTCATGGTTTTTGTATGAAAAACTGGCAAGCTGTAACATCGGTTAAGCGACAAGGTTCCATCTTTATTCCATATCTAAACTGCACTTTTTGGCTTTTCTCCCTGGGGATATTCCACCAGTAATTGGCAAGGATGGACGGACTCCATTTTCCTTGGTATCTTTTCTCCATGCCTGTGATATCCTGAATCTCTCCCAATGCTCATCACTCACTGCCCCACAGTTCAAAGGGAAATAGTCTTAATGCGAGAGTAAGAAGGGAATTTTCAGTGACACGTTTGCATCAAGTGCTTTATAGGAAATTTTCCACATGTTTTTCATAGTCATCTGCCTTGCTGTTCTCAAAATGAAACCACTTCCATGTGGTACCATTTTCATTGTTCTACCATGCTTTGTTGAGAAGTTACGAGGTATCATGAACATTAGACACACCCTCCCTTGTAGGCAAATATACTCACCTGTGTATATAAATCTTTATTGTGAAATATCTTGAAAGCTTTAGCCAACCAGCACCTTTATCACCTGTTTTCTAATTCATTTTAATCAAAATATATTAAATTAACACATTTTATCTCACAGGTTGATAATTTTCCAAAATTTGTATAGTGTTATTTATATTTAAATATTAGTCCTCGACTTACAACCACAATTGGGTCCAGAATTTCTGTAGGAAGTCAGGGTAGTCATAAAAATGAGTCATGATATGTCAGACCCATTTTATGACCAGTTTACCATGGTTGTTAAGTGAATCTAGCCTCCCTAATGCATATTTTTTAATACAGGCAAGTACACTTGCCAGAAACTAGCTAAACAGGTTGCAGATCATGATCACATGATCACATGATGTTGCAACTGGCCAAAAATGCAAGCCTGTTGCTAAGTGCCAGCATTGTAATAACAAGACCATAGAAGTGGTGCAATGATCATAATTTTGAGTACTGGTCATAAAGCACTTTTTCTGCGGACTGGAACCTATCTAGAGCACTGTAGCTTGGATATAATAATACCTGAATTATTAAAAAAAGGGCAAGATGAATCCCAGGAATCAGTGACCAATCAGCCTTGTAAGATATTCCTATTAAATTTTATGTCAAGACAGTATTATACAAACTCGAAGACTGGGTAGAGACTTGCAAGATTATTTATAATGAACAAATAGATTTCAGGAAAGGTCAGAGCATGTTTGACAATTGTCAGGTTTTCTTTTTATCTTGCTTCTAAATATGAGAACAGTACTACAAAACATTTGAATGTAGCAAGTACTAATTTGACTGTGTACTTTGACTTAGTAGAAGTAGGTTATTGATGAAATTAGATAAGCATAGATAAGCATCTACTGTATCTGTTGCAGCAGTTCTTTTCAGTTATATTTACCAGAATGAAGGAGGTTTATATAGATTGCTGATTGAAGCAATATCAATAAAATAAGGAGTAAAGCAAAGCTGAGTCCTCACACCAATATTGTTTATTACTTACACATACATTTCATTTCCTCAAATGTCAGCTTCTCTAGGTTCTTAGAAAGTGTCTATTTTATCCCACACTGGTAATATACTCTCAATAACAAGAGTTGAATTGAAAGAATGTTTAAAAACCTAGGGTATTACAGGTAGTGCTCATTTAGTAATCACAATTTGGGACTGACAACACAGTTAAGCAAAGCAGTCACTAAGTGAAACTGCGCTTTCCTTTCCTTTACAGACCTGCAGAGGTCATAAATGTGAGCATTAATACTTTTTTCATCGTTGTCATAACTGAACAGTTGTCAAACAAGGGCTATCTGTATGGGCATATAAATGTATATTGATATATACAATGTGTGCATATATCTTTACCACCTGAACTGGTATGATATGTTCAATGGAGTATTCATACAGGCTGAATAGCCATCTCTCCAAATTGTTTTAGCAGTTCTACGCTGAACAGGAAATTTGACTACATGACCTTTGTGGTCTCTTCTAATTCCTATGATTTTACACGTAGTGAAAGAGTTCAAACACAATCCTTTATTGAACTAGAAATGATTATCAAAGGAAGTATTTGGTCAGCTGTTACATTTTAACATTTGAGAAGGAAAGGATCAAGTAGTAAGAAAGTTACTTAAAAGAATAAAGCATTGGCTTGGCATTAATTAAAGTGGGATGCCTTACAGCATAGTATCAATATTTGCCACACCTGTGATGAACATTTTATAGTGAAGCACACCAATATAAAATTAGGGGATAGTTTAAAACCATGATGGACTGATTCACATATCACTTAAGTCAAAAGAAAAAAAAACCAAGACAAATTCGGCCTTAGATTTGTAGGCAGGCAAAAGTATTCATTGTGTATTTCCACTATTCCTTGTTTATCCATTCTATGCATACATTTTAGATGAATTTCTGCAAGGATATGCTCATGGCAAAAAAAAAAAATCATTAGCACTATTCCAAACTGGTTTATAGTCCTAGATCAAATTCTTGCTTATTCTATGATCATATCTCACATTAAGTCTTAAAAACTAGCACATAATTAGTGGCTTAGTGTGATACGTGATTCCATTTCTAAAAAAACTACAACTTACTGTATTTTTCGGAGTATCAGACGCACCAGAGTATAAGATGCACCAAGGTTTTGAAGAGGCCAATTTTTTTAAAAAAAAGTTTTTGCACTCTGCAAACCTCCCAAAACGGCCCATTTTTCACGAAAATGGGTACGTTTTTTTTCAATATAGGGGCATGAATAGTCTTTAGGAGGCTTGTAGAGTTTTTTGTTCATTTCTTCCCTCTCCAGCCCCCAGGAGCTCTCTGAAAGCATCCTAAAAGCTATGAATGGCCATTGTGGTGAAGGGGGTGGGGTTTCAGGAGACAAAAAATGTTGTATTCAGTGTATAAGACGCATCCAGCTTTCAGCCTCTTTTTTGAGGGAAAATGGTGGGTCTTATACTCTGAAAAATATGGTAATGTAAGCTGGTGGGTAGATGATGAAACCTGAACATTTATTTGTTGTGTAAAATGAATATACATTTAGTAATTTTGTTTTAGGATACTGGGGAGGAAGGATGGTGGAGAGGCCTTCTTAATGGCAAAGAAGGAGTTTTTCCAGATAACTTTGCAGTTCAGATTCATGAATCTGATAAAGATTTTCCCGTAAGTACTTATTGCAGTTTTTAAAAAGTTTTAGCTTTTCTTTAAAAAGCTGATTTAATAACCAAGTAGTGTGTTTATAGATTCATATATATGGTGTCCCAGGCTTTTTTCCAAATTCAACATTCCATTTTCTTTGTTTAATTATTTTGGCCTTGCAATTGTTCTGTTAATATAGCATTGCCATAACAGTGGAGCTCTTTGGAGAAATCTTATTTGGGTGCCATAATGGTCCAGTCATTATCATGTGTCCTAGCCTTTCTCGTAGACCTGATATGAAGAGCAATGAAGTGATTTTGGAAGATTGGATTGAGACAAACACTATTGCTACCATGTTCAGCACTTCAAGTTCAGTCTCCAAAAATTGCTTCAGAATGTGCAGGGCCATGGATGCAACCCTTGTCTTCATCTTCTGAAAACAAATGCTCTTGATCTTAAATCATACATCTGCACCTTTTTGAGTTCATGTAAACAAATGCTACATTTGCACTCCCATCACTCTAAAGCTTCTTTTGGAAATGTGAACCCAAAATGATGCATACCTATAAGAAAGTTAGTATTTTCATTTTTGGCTCCAAGATATATTTTATTTTTAGTTCAAATAAAGATCCTGGCTTTGGTCCTAAAACCCTCAGCAAAATTAAACTTATAAAAATCTAAATTTTCTTCCTAGCATACTAGTAAGGCATATGTTATTCTTAAACTATGTGTTTGGGTTATCAGAAGGTGTGGTGACTAGGGATTATGGAAATCTTTCTAAAGCATACAGAACAATGTATATTTAAAGAATAAGAAAATGCAACTTGCACTAGTGACTAGAAATATTTGGGAAAGGTGTTATAATACACATTATATACTTGGAATTCTATGGATGACTTAACAAGCTTACAGAATGGATTCCTGAGCAAATTTTGACAGATATCTCAGAGACAGGTGGTAAAATAAAGGAATAAATGAAAAATAATTAAATCAGAGAGATGTTCAGGGTAATATCATCCAGAACCTGGTATCAAGAATAATACTAATTAAGTGTTTATAAGCAATCTAAAGTTAGAGATAAAGTTAGAGATATCAAATTGTTCAAAGTAGTAAAAAAAAGAATTGCTAAGTGCAAAATTTGTCTTCAAATTCTTGATCTTTTGATCAGTCTAACTCATTCAATTTCTTAATTGTATTTCACTAGCAAATTGTAGACAAGGCCCAGGAAATATTCTGAATGTTGTGTTACAGGTTTTTTTTTTTTAAAGTTCAGACTAGTTTCTAATAGTTATTTTAGATACAATTCAGTGAATTTGAAAAATTGGGTTCATTGTTGTTTTGTTCCCGGATGGCTACCAATTTTTTCGATTATCTTTGTATGTCTATTGCACATTTTTCTGGAAAGTGTAGCTAACAATAGTCACCTGTACATTAACCTTACCTTCACAAATACTCTCTTATTTCTAAATGAGTAGTAATAAAACTTCTGCTTAGGCAGAATAAAAGATTTCTGAGAAAGAAGTCTCCTTTGGCAAGATGGATGGCATACAATTTTGATAGATAAACAAATAACATAGAGGAGAAAGAGAATTAGTTGTTTATCCCCCCTGCCTTCTCTGCTTCCTCTTCTTTCTCAGCAATCATTTTCCTGATCATTTTCGAAAACTTTGGTTTGCCTAAGATTTGTAATCCTTGCACCAGTAACCTATAGACAGTACAATTAAGTTACTGAGTGTATCTGTTGTCTTCTGGGTCTTAATTCAAGAAAATACTTGGCATGAATATTAGTTACTTATATTTTGTCCTCTTTGCAGAAGCCAAAGAAGCCACCACCTCCTGCAAAAAGTCAAGGTATGTAAGATAGGGTTTTATTAGACCATAATTGCAAAAGAGAGTGTAATTGATTCAAAATTATTAATATATTATGAATGAAAAAAATATCTCAATCAGAATTGTTTTTTAAGATGTTGCCTATCAGTATGAGTGATGAAATGCATTGAAACATAGACAGTTTTCATTATTGGAAACAATGATGTGACTTCTTGTGAGCCATCACTTTCTGCTATACATACAGATGTTGAAGGTCTCAGTGCAGTTAACAAAACCCATGAAATGGGATTTCACCACAATATTCAAAGTAATAGTTGTATGGAAAATAAGATAATTGGTTCCCGTTCAAGAGAAATTGCCAGTTAAAAATTCTAACTATATTTTGTATGTTTATTAATGAAACACTATAACAGCAAAAGAGGGTGAACCCATACCCAAAGTACACGTGGTATCTCTTGTATTCTGCTGTAGTTCTTCAAAATGACCATTTTCTTTTCTGAGCTTTCCTCCAGTAGAAAACTTCCTCTTCTCCATTTTTGCACACACATCTCCAATCTCAATGGTAACTGCTCACGTGCTAGTCACAGCCTAGTATCATTTTATAAATCACAATCAAATTGTGCACTATTCAAACTCGCATTAATTGTGATTTACCTATACAATAATTTATATATATATATATATATATATATATATATATATATATATATATATATATATATATATATATGAATTCATGACTTCTATGAATACAAATGAGATAATCCTGAACGTACTTCCATTTGATAGTGTTTTAACTATTTTTTCCCATAGTTAAAAAATCTTTTTAATGATATATTCCATCATATAAATTTTAAAAGTCTACACCATAAAACAATTCTTGTTCTTAAGGAATAAAATTCCTGTGCCAGACAGCACTTCTAATTGGATTTCTAGTTCTGCCACATATTTGATAGGTGTACAATACATTTCAGTATTAATGATCATAGAGTAGTTTCTCTACTAAAGCAGTGTGATTTTTAATTATTGGCTCTATCTGCAGGTTCTAAGGCTGATCTTCTGCCTGTGGAGAAGAAGTTTCCTCATCTCAGGAATGAAGAAAAGGGTAAGATCAGGTTTATCCCCGATACTAAAAATATAAATGTTCAGGACTGTAGTTTAAAACAAAGCAACTTTAGTATAAATATAAGCCTATGATTCCGGTAGTTAAAAATAGCTAAATAAGCAAATGCATATAATATTTGTAGAATTTTAAAACTCTGTGTATCCCTGTTAGGAAGCACTAACTAAAAATACTGTTCAATGTAATATTAGGCATATGAAGATTAAAAATAAATAGTTTTTGTAAAACAGTCGAAAGTTGTGTCAAATTTATTTTGTTGGCAGTAAAAAGAAATTTAAACTCCATCCAAAATAGATTTTTAAAGAGTTTTTTTCCTACTTTTACTATTTTTATAAATAACTTGATATGGTGAACATATCTAATATTCCTTCCTCGTCCTATTTTCCCCTACAACAGTGTTTCCCAAACTTGGCAACTTGAAGATGTCCGGACTTCAATTCCCAGAATTCTGGGAGTTGAAGTCCGGACATCTTCAAGTTGCCAAGTTTGGGAAACACTGCCCTACAACAACAACCTTATGAGTTGAGCTGAGAGAGACTGGCCCAAAGCCATCCAGCCAGCTTTCATGCCAAAAGGAGGATTAGAACTCACAGCTTCCTAGTGCCTTAACCATTAGACCAAACTACCTCTCATACATTTTAAAGAATATAAATTCATGATTTTCTGCAAAAACTTTGCTAATAAATCCTGCAGCCGGGGAAAATCAATATTTTACAGACTTTATGAATACCATATTTTTTGGAATATAAGATGCACCGGAGTATAAAACTCACCAAGATTTTGAAGAGGCAAATTCAAATAAAAGTTTTTGGCACTCTGTAGACCTCCCAAAAATGAGCCGTTTTTCACGAAAACAGGGCTGGTTTTCTTTTCAAAAAAAGGACATGAATAGCCTTTAGGAGGCTTGTAGAGTGCTTCTGGGGGGTGAGATGGGAGCAAAAAATGAGCAAAAAATAGCCTGTTTTTCACTCATTTCTGCCTTCCCCAGCCCCCAGGAGCACTCTGCAAGGCTCCTAAAGCCTATGCACAGCCATTTTGGTGAAAGGGGCAGGGTTTGGGGAGGCAAAATATGCTGTAGTCAGTGTATAAGATGCACCCAGATTTTCAGCCTCTTTTTTGAGGGGAAAAGGTGTGTCTTATATTCTGAAAAATGCGGTAATATGCTGGATACCACTTGTATCCATTTAAAAAGAGTCTGTTGCAGCTGTATGAACCTGAGAAAGTAAACTAAAGGAAGCAAGATTCCTTAGTCTTAATTCAACTAAAGCTTATTTGAAATTGCTTCTAGAATGCAAATTGGGGTATTTGTTCAGAACTGCTTATGCCCATGGATGAAACTTTCATAAATCATTTCTACATTATTTTTATGGTAAACATTATTCTCTCATTCTGTTCCCAGATGAAAAACCAGTGTTGGATCAGAAGATATCTAAACCAGTGGCTCCCCAAGTACCACCAAAAAAACCTGTCCCTCCAAACAAGGCTAATAACATATTAAAAGCTGGGCTCTTGCTTTCAAAATGGCCAGATAAAACAGTTTTGCAACCACCAGTTTCCAAGTAAGTATCTTATTTTGCGCATGAAATTCTTTGATATGCCGTTTTGAAATTGCTGTGAGACAAAACTTGAACATGTTAAGAATTGCATATGTAACTATATTGCAAACAATTAATACATCCTTATTTACCTTTTATAAGCCTATCCTTCTAAAGAATCATTTTGAGGTTGGGAGAACATGCTGTAGGTTTTTACATGCACACTTGTTTTTGCCATCTCAATTTGTTTTCTTTATTGTTATTTTCTCAAGCACATAGAATGGTGAAATGTAACTTCTCTACTTTATTTCTCAAGGTTATGTTGAAACCATAAATTGCTGAGTATGTAAATCATAAGTTGTAGTAAACAGTTAGTTAAAAGAGAACTGAAGGAGGAAATCTCCATGTAAGAAGAGCGTCTCTGCATATATCTCAGCCTCTAACTCACAATTTGAAGAACTGGATTCTTGAAGAACTGATGTAATTTTTGTAAAAGCTTTTGTTATATGTTTTATTTTTCCTTAATTGCTGATAAAATTATTTAACTTTCAAACATAGGATAAATGGGGAAATTACATCCTGGAGACCAAAGTCCGAAATTGAGCCAGCAGTGAAACCAAAGATAGACTCTGAACAGTTACCATTGAAATCAAAATCAGTAGAGGTAGACTCAGCCGCACTACGGAACTTGAAAGAACCAGGTAAATTTGAAAAGTGTACATAATGAGTCTCAATTTTCTGCTACACAGTATTAGAATAAACCACAACAAAGAATAAACAACATCTTCAGAAAGGAATACTTTATTATCAGTGGATTCTGTTGTAGAAAAGCTCTGTGGTAGAGACATATAGGTATAAGTGTATCTGAAACTACTTCCCTTCATGGCCCTCAGAATCCCTTCATACTTTTTCTATACTTTTAGTGGTAAATTTAAAGAGGAAGTTGTCTTGCAGCAAAGCAGACAGCTCTAGTATTATTCTTTAATCATAAGAATGCTTCTGAGCTCCTTCTAGGATCCCTTAGGCCAGTGGTTCTCAACCTTCCTAATGCCGTGACCCTTTAATACAGTTCCTCATGTTGTGGTGACCCCCCAACCATAAAATTATTTTCGTTGCTACTTCATAACTGTAATTTTTCTACTGTTATGAATCATAATGTAAATATCTGATGTGCAGGATGTATTTTCATTATTACAAATTGAACATAATTAAAGCATAGTGATTAATCTGCCAATCTTGGTTTGGGAGGAGATCAGTCAGGCTGGGATTTTCCAGGATAAAATGACCTCCCTGCCTGCTTCCAGCAGTAGTTCATGGTTTACATGAGTTTCACTGTATTAAATTTACTTTTTTAAAATTCTGTTCCACCCACCCAGTTTTCTCTCTCTCTCTCTCTCTCTCTCTCTCTCTCTCTCTCTCTCTCTCTCTCTCTCTCTCTCTCTCTCTCTCTCTCTCTCTCTCTCTCTCTCTCTCTCTCTCTCTCTCTCTCTCTCTCTCTTTCTTTCTTTCTTTCTTTCTTTCTTTCCATTCCTCCCTCCCTCAATCGATTTAACACAGATTAAGAAGTTGCCCTTTAAATGGGATTTTAAACAGAGGCTTAAGCTACATCGAACTGTGCTTCCGTCCTGAGTAGAATTCCTTGGGATGGAAGGAATGGGTGGGCGGGGCCTGTCCTCCCCTCTGACCTCTCCTGCCAGCCCTTCCCGGGGGCCAAAAAGCCTGCGAGCTCAGTTTAGCCCACAGGACAGGACCGGCGGCGGGACGGCAAAGGCAGCGTCCAGGCTCAAGGTGGCTTTAATCCTGGCATGTGCCTGCTTGGGCGACAGCCCGTCCTGCCAGCTGAAGCGGGTGGCCCGACTGCCCTGCTGTTCTCCTTTTCTCTGGGCGCCTTCGAGTCCCTGTGCAGGCAGCTGGGTTGAAGCAGGATGTTCGTTGGAGCCGAGGTTTATCCGCCACCCAGAAGAACCCATCTCTCTCCCCCTTCAGCGCCTCGGCCTTACCCTGGCATGGAGACCGGGCGGGGGGGTGTCTGAGCCGGGAGGAGGCTGCTTCGCCACCTGGCACTCTTCATGCACTTGCCGCTTCAGGACATGCTCCTGACCATGGGGGACGCTGGTGGAGGTGGATAGTCTTAGGCGACCCCTGTGAACGAGTCAGGGTCGCGACCCACAGGTTGAGAACCGCTGCCTTAGGCATTGTTAGAAAATGGAAATAATGGATGGTTGCATCACAATGCATTACTTGGATACATACTCACCTACCTTGAAAAAGAGTGCTCTGAGGTTTGCCTTTTCATGAATTGATATCTTCTATCCACCATTGCTTCCACTCTTAATGGCAGATGTTTCTGACTTTTCAAAATTCCAGATGTTGTCCACCATCTCCAAATGTGGACTTTTTCTTGCTTGTGGCATAATAAATATTATTTTTTTAAAATACAGGAAGATTTTCCCTACCTCAGACTTTTGGAACTATTTAAAAATAGTTATTCAAATAGACTTTACAGGCTTCTGGAATTTGTTTGTTTCTTTGTTTATTAATTTATTTTGGAATTATTCCCATACTTGGAAAGCTGAAATGAGGTGCACTGTATAATGTTGAGAATGCTTATGCCCATTAAAAGTTAACAATTTCAAGTAGATAATGGGAAAAATGTTTTTGTATAATGCATTTTTTAAAAAAAAGAGAGTCCTTAGAATAAGCACTTTCACATTATAGAACTCATTCTGTTATTTTATTATGCTTCAACGGAGGTCTGAAGCATCTATTTTGTTGAAGTTCAATGCATATGAAATTTAAAAAGGAATAATTTACAATATCTTATATTTTTTAAAATAATTCACAGGTTTTTTATTACAATTATTTGATCTGATGTCAGAAAGGGTCTACAGAAGTGAGCAGAATAAATTAATATCTGATAAGCAAATTATGGGTTTAGTAGGAATAAACTGGGTTCTCATTCATATTAGCAAAGCAAAAATCAGAATACTGAAGCAAAGCACAAAACTTCTTTCATAGTTACTACATTATTAGTTATTAATTGGAATTGGTATTTCCTTCAGCATCTTTATTTTAATTAGAGCACAAGGTAGTATAGTAGTTAAGGTGCTGGACTAAGAGCAAAAAGGCCCAGTTTCTAGTTCTTCCTTAGTTGTAGAAGCTGACTCTGTGACTTTGGGCCACTTTCTCTCTCTCTCTCTCTCTCTCAGCCCTAGTGTAGATAAACTATTATGGAGTTTATCTCACTAGTGTAGGTTGGTAGATAGTTTTGTTATTTGGGCATGCAAATGTTCTTGATGTACCAAAGCTAGCTTTCCCTTTTATGCTTGGTTAGGGTAAAGAATGGGGACTAAAAATTTCCAAACTTCCAAGAACACAGAGGATTTCATTTAGGGTTGAAATTATGGGATATTTCTGACCATTGCCATTCAAGTGTTTGTCAGCCTGGTTGTGGATGTTTGCGTGAAAAGTTCACCTGAATCTCTCAGAGCAATCCAGGGAGATGTAAGCAACAGGTTTTGTTTCTATACTGTACATCTTTGTGTTCTAAAACCCCGTTTGCCAGGACAACAATAAAAAGGGTTTGTAGAGAATCATGCAAACAACTTCTTTCACTCCTTCATGAAACAGAACTTCAGTAATTACAGGGCAATAAATCAGGGCAATAAATCTTAAATAAATATGGTACATAATACATCTCTCTATATCTGTGCATTTATATTTCTAAGTATGTTTTCTTTAAACAAGAAATGATTTTCTTTAAAAATAAATCCCATAATTTCATGTACTCAGGGATACAGGTTTTTTTGCTCAGTTTATAAACTGAAATTGATTTGCCTTTTTAACCTCCTTTCCCCTCTCCCTTCCCCCATGTATTATATATATATGACCTTTTATCCTAGTGAAACAACTTTTTTAAAAGACAACCCTATAAAACTGCTGTTTAGATTACTAGAATATCACTTTGAAGGATTTGCTGCTATGTGTATGCATTATGTAGTGTCAATGACACACATCCTTTACTACTTTAGCAATAGTGCTGATGGCTTTAATATACTTTATACTTTAAATCTGATTTAATATTTGGAAAAATGAATACACACACATTATATTATTATATTATATTATATTATTATATTATATTGATCCAATTTGAATATGTACAAGGGACTGAAGTTTTATGAGTGCAATAGTGTAAATATTTATTAATTTTTCCACTAAATATTTCTGGTTTCTGACTTGCTCTACACCCGACTGGATTCCTCTCTTCTGTTCTGAACCCCAATAATGTCCTTTCCAACTGAGCTTAAGGCAAAATGTTCAGATAGTCCTCAATTTACAACAGTTGATTTAGTGACTATTCAAAGTTTCAACGGCACTGAAAAAAGTGACTTATGACCATTGCAGCATCTCCATAGTCAGGTGATCAAAATTAAAGTGCTTGGCAACTAACCCATATTTATGACAGTTGCAATGTCCTGGGGTCACGTGATCCCCTTTTGTGACCTTTTGATAAGCAAAATTAATGGGGGAACTAGATTCACTTAACAAGCATGTTGCTAATTTAACAACTGCAATGACTCATTTAGCAACTGTGACAAGAAGGGTCATAAAATGGGGCAAAACTCACTTAACAAATGTCTTATGCTTAGCAACATAAATTTTGGGCTCAATTGAAGTCAACTAAACCCCTGCTCCCCATTCCTGTCTGTGCCCATCAATGCCAGTGCCCCTCCCCAGCCAGGCCTACCTTAGCAGCAGTCATATCAAATCCCTCCCTCATCCTTCCTCTTTCCAGAATGGGGAAATCTCCAGCCAGTCCTACCTTGTCAGCAAGCATTCCAGAGTCATTTCCTTGTCCTTCACTTTCTGGCACTGCTGTTAAGAGATTTCAAATTTTGCCCTCACTTTTAACACAGCCAACAGCCATTCAGCCAATAGAGAACCAGGGCGAAAAGAACATGGGAAAAAGAGTGGGAATACAATCTCTCCTTGTGCCACACAACCTATGGGTTTCTGGGGAAGTGTCATTGGTATTGTGGCACTGAAGCGGCTACAACTTTCCCAGATTTCATTTCCATAGGAGTCATGTGTCTCAGCATTCTGTAAGTTAGCCCATGTCAGTTCCTTGGTTCAATAATTGTTGCCACGTACTTTCCAATTTTGCCCAATTGAAGGTTACAAATTTACAAACAGACATGAGAATGTTAGTAGTATTCATATACAGCATTTAAATACTTTAATCATTGGCAGGATAGAGGTATCAGTATCAGGCCTCAATGATCATATTACAGATAAAACCTTTAAACAGCTAAATCTGCTTTTATTAAAACCTATTATAAAACAGATAAATAAAAGTAGTTTTGCTTATCTGGCAGGATTTTTGTTGCTCTCCCTAATACCTGACCCAAGTAATAATTTGGGTCATGCAATTGAATAGTTCTTAATAATGGATTGCTATCAAATGTCAGTTGCTAGTTTCTTTCCTGCTATTTTCCCATTGTGCATTATAATGTGCTATTTGCTTTTCATTCTTAAACCTGTTATATAATCTTGCTCCATACTCTACAATACATCTTTGTAACTTTTATAAACATTTTGTTGATATTGTTAACATTTTAACTGCTTTTAATCCCTACTAATTAAGTCTTTAAGGCATTCCAATTAATAAATTATAAACGAGCCATGCTAGAATACTGTTGCATTCAGTAAACTAAATGGTACTATGCTATTTAGTTAAGTCCAACTTTTTAAAGTTGAAATAAATGTGAAATTACTCATACTTTAGTTCTTTATTTCTGTAAACTTTTGATATTGTTTGCATGCATGGAGCTCTGTTCAGTATTGTGGGACAGGACTTCAGTTTGCACAGTGAAATTTTCTATTTATGAGGAATCAAGAATCCATATTCTAGCAAAAAAGCTTCAATATGCTTTTAGAAGATGTATGTAATACTTTAATAAATAGAAATCAAGAATTGCTGTCATCTACCTCTTTATTCAGAGATAGCTGAATTTCAACACCTCTGAAAAAAGAGTGTCATGGATCCAGTCAGCCTCTGTGGTTAGAAAAGCACCCAGAACCAATTTGGCATATTTTAAAAGAAATATCATAGATTATTCCCATGAATAAAATTGAATGGATGTTGCTAAAATAAAAATGTCCTGATTATGTATTGAAGATAATGCTGCCATATTTTTCCTGCAAGATACGTTTTTTTTTTTCAAAATTTTTTCTAGATATTCGTCTCCTTGACTTTTCTTTCCAGATTTTGTTTCCTATCCTGTTTGCCATGTTTCCCTTCTTACGTGTCAGGAAATTACCCTCCCCTTCTCCATTTTGGTAAGAAACTTTCTATATAGCAATCCACATCCTTTGTTCCATATTAATTCTTGAACCTAAATTTCTATTCTTGGATATTAATAAATTATTTTTAAACTAATGTGTTTATGTTTTCAAGAATTTACACTAAACTGTATCAAATGAAAAATGTTATATTTGGATGATTTTATAACATTGTTGCATAAAAAGTAATCTTTTGTAATTAGTAGAATCCCTCTCTTTTTCCCATTTTGAGTTTGTTTGTATGGCTAAGGCCAAAGGGGGGCATGTGAGTAAGGCATTCTTTAGCTCTTCAGCATATGGTTAGTTGGTATAGTTACTAGGCAACTACTTCATTAAAACGCAAAATAAGATATGTAAGTGATTTTGAACTGGCAAGGAACAACAAAATCTAGCAGAAAGAGGAGATAAACTGTACGGTTATTGGGGCAAATTCATATTAAGCCTATAGGTAACAGTAAATTTGTGAAATTCTGCCTGCTGTATAATAGCTATTAATGGTTCAGTTTTTTGCATCTGTTATTTTGTAATATAACTTGCCTCATTAAATAAATTTATACTGTGTCAAGGTAAGATCAAAGGTAGTTGTTGACTTATAGCTAATTGTTCGATGCCTGTTCACGGTCACAGTGGCCTTGAAACAAATGCTTTACAGCCATAAAGCATTTTTTGACTGTTGCGAAACGTCCTGTCATGTATGGCTTTCAGGCATGCGACCATATTTTGGGTGCTTGCAGCCTGTTCTTATTTATGGCCAGCTACCAAACGCCCTGTGATCATGTGATTGCCATTTACAACCTTCTCTGCCAGTTTACCCAGAAAGTCATTGGTGAGGAAAGTTCAGAGAGTCAATGCAAACAGAAGGGACTTTGGATTTGAGATCTATTCCTCAGAGTGCTGAGGTATTTCCACTCCCCTCTATGCAGGAAGAGGAAATTCTTCCATGTGCTAGAGGAACAGACCTCTGAAAAACTAGCGATCACAAGCCATTCAGAATGCCTGCTTTCCCTAGCGTTTTCTCCTCTGGATGGGACAACTCTAGTGAATGCCAGTGTTTCCGCCCTTCCAGAAGGGAAATACTATCAGACAAATACTATTCTGAGCCTTTTAGAATGCTGACATTTGCTAGCGTTTTTACCAGATTTGTGTTCCATTCTTCTAGCATGCCAAAGAATTTCCCCTCCCTTGGCATGTTGGAGGAATGGACCACAATTTAATCTGGCAAAAATTGTTATTGTCTCACCGATAGGGTAGGCAGAGATCCTGGGTCTTCAGGATATGGTGTGAAGCCTGTGCCCTCTCCCCAGCACTCCATTTAACAACCCACTTAGTCACTTAACTACCACAACTGAGAGAGCTGGATTGTAGTTTAATGAAGCGAATGTATGGTGCCTCACTTAACTACTTTGCCCAATGACGGAGATTCCAGTTGAGGTTGTAAATTGAGGACTACCTGTATAGGATTTATTGTGCAATTATTCATGTGGTTGCAGTGATAAATAAGAAATGTAAAAATGATGTATTTGTGTCTAAAGCTGGAATGGCAGAAACTAGTGATGCCCAAGCTAGAGAGAATAATATATAACTATGATTCGGCTACCTCCCAAAGCACTCAAGATCCATTAACTTGGAAAGGTGACAAAAAAAAGGCTAGGATCTAAATTATGGAACATAGACATATGTAAAGGCAAATAAACTGTTGTATTACTTTATCTTTCTCTAATAGTAATAGTATATTCTAATAATTTAGATTAGTTAATAGTATAATCTAATCGTATTTGACATTCTTCAATCAAGTAAAGCTAATTACTGTATACAGTGGAGCAAAAAAGTATTTAGTCAGCCACCAATTGTGCAAGTTCGCCCACTTAAAAACATGAGAGAGGCCTGTAATTGACATCATAGGTAGACCTCAACTATGAGAGACAAAATGAGAAAACAAATCCAGACAATCACATTGTCTGATTTGGAAAGAATGTATTTGCAAATTATGGTGGAAAATAAGTATTTGGTCACCTACAAACAAGCAAGATTTCTGGCTCTCACAGACCCGTAACTTCTTCTTTAAGAGGCTCCTCTGTCCTCCACTCATTACCTGTATTAATGGCACCTGTTTGAACTTGTTAGCAGTATAAAAGACACCTGTCCACAACCTCAAACAGTCACACTCCAAACTCCACTATAGTGAAGATCAAAGAGCTGTCGAAGGACACCAGAAACAAAATTGTAGATCTTCACCAGGCTGGGAAAACTGAATCTGCAATAGGCAAGCAGCTTGGTGTGAAGAAATCAACTGTGGGAGCAATAATTAGAAAATGGAAGACATACAAGACCACTGATAATCTCCCTCGATTTGGGGCTCTACACAGGATCTCACCCCATGGTCAAAATGATCACAAGAACGGTGAGCAAAAGTCCCAGAACCACACGGGGGGACCTAGTGAATGACCTGCAGAGAGCTGGGACCAACGTAACAAAGGCTACCATCAGTAATACACTACGCCGCCAGGGATTCAGATCCTGCAGTGCCAGATGTGTCCCCCTGCTTAAGCCAGTACATGTCCGGGCCTGTCTGAAGTTTGCTAGAGAGCATTTGGATGAGGATTGGGAGAATGTCATATGGTCAGATGAAACCAAAGTAGAACTGTTTGGTAGAAACACAACTCATCGTGTTTGGAGGAGAAGGCTGAGTTGCATCCAAAGAACACCATACCTACTGTGAAGCATGGGGGTGGCAACATCATGCTTTGGGACTGTTTCTCTGCAAAGGGACCAGGATGACTGATCCGTGTACAGGAAAGAATGAATGGGGCCATGTATTGTGAGATTTTGAGTGCAAACCTCCTTGCATCAGCAAGGGCATTGAAGATGAAACGTGGCTGGGTCTGTTGTTCACAAAGCTCCCCTCGTCCGGGACTTAATTGTTGACGAGAGGGCAGACCTGGCATGTATTACTGAAACCTGGCTGGGCACAGAAGGAGGAGTCCCCCTTGTAGAGATGTGCCCAGAGGGATTTCAGGTGCTTCATCAGCCGAGAGCCCAGGGAAGGGGTGGCGGTGTGGCTATTGTAATCCGGGAGTCTCTGTTACCTCGTAGGGTCCCTGCTCCGGAGCTTGTCGGGTGTGAGTCTCTGCTGATAAAGTTGGACCTCAAGGGTCAAGTGGGTTTGCTGCTAACGTACCTGCCTCCCAACTGCGTTGCAGCATCCCTCCCCTCGCTCCTCGAGTCAGTAGCCGAGCTGGCAGTTGAGTTCCCCAGGCTTATAGTTCTGGGGGATTTCAACTTGCCATCGCTCGGTGAACGCTCTGATGGGGCGCAGGAGTTCATGGCCTCCATGACGGCCATGGGCTTGACCCAAGTAATTCGGGGCCCAACCCATGCAGCGGGTCACATGCTCGACCTCGTATTCCTCTCGGAGCAGTGGATGTGTGATCTTGGTCTGAGGGGTAATGAGATCATACCCCTGTCGTGGTCAGACCATTGCCTACTGAGGCTTGACTTCCGGAGGCCAAACCCCCACCGTAGGGAGGAGGAACCGACCAGGTGGTTCCGCCCCAGGCGACTTATGGACCCTTTGAGGTTCCAGACGGAGCTTGGGGTTATTCCTGATACCCTCGCCCACAGTTCGGCGGAGACTCTGGCTGCCGCCTGGTACTCGGCGGCGTCGGAGTCTCTCGACCGGATTGCGCCACTACGGCCCCTCCGGGTCAGTGGATCCCGGAGAGCTCCCTGGTTTACCGAGGAACTCCGGGAGAAGAAACGCCGGAGGAGATGCCTAGAGCACCAGTGGAGGTCCGATAGGTCCGAGGTAAACCGAGCACTCTTAACTACCTGCACCAAGGACTATGTCCGAGCATTAAGAACTGCAAAAAGATCATATATTTCTTCCTTGGTTGCGTCCGCCGAGTCACGCCCAGCCGCCCTGTTCAGGATAACCCGCTCCCTCCTTAATAGGAGGGATGCGGGAGACCCCTTGCAGGGTAGGGCTGAGGATTATGCTCAATTCTTGGCGGACAAAGTAGCTCGGTTGCGATCGGACTTGGACTCCACCGCAGTAGATCCAGCTGAGACACAGGAGGATCATTTGCCACATCAGTTCTGGGTTGAGTTCCAGGAAGTTGCCTCTGGGGATGTGGACAAGGCCATCCGAGCTGTAAGTGCCTCCACTTGTATTCTGGACCCGTGTCCCTCCTGGCTGGTGGCTAACAGCAGGGAGGTGACACATGGCTGGATCCAGGCGGTTGTCACCGCCTCTCTTCGGGAGGGGCACTTCCCCGCCGTACTCAAAACGGCGGTGGTGAGACCCCTCCTAAAGAAACCATCGTTAGATCCAGCCATCTTAAACAACTTTCGTCCTGTCTCCAACCTTCCCTTTATCGGGAAGGTTGTTGAGAAAGTGGTGGCCTTTCAGCTTCGACGGGCCTTGGAGGAAGCTAGCTATCTTGACCCCTTCCAGTCCGGCTTCAGACCTGGTTACAGCACAGAAACCGCTTTGGTCGCATTGACCGATGATCTCTGGAGGGCCAGAGATGGAGGCTATGCGTCCATCCTGGTTCTCCTTGACCTCTCAGCGGCTTTCGATACCATCGACCATGGTATCCTTCTGCGACGACTGCGGGAGGTGGGAGTGGGAGGCACTGTTTTGCGGTGGTTCTCCTCTTACCTCTCGGACAGGTCGCAGTCGGTGTTAGTGGGGGGGCAGAGATCGTCCCTGAGGCCCCTAACATGTGGAGTACCTCAGGGTTCGGTCCTATCCCCCCTACTATTTAACATATACATGAAACCGCTGGGCGAGATCATTCGGAGGCACGGGATAAAATACCATCAATATGCGGACGATACACAATTGTATCTGTCCGCCCCGTGCCAACTCAATGAAGCGGTGGACGTGATGAACCGGGGTCTGGAGGCCGTTAAGGACTGGATGAGTGCTAACAAACTGGTGCTCAACCCGGATAAGACCGAGTGGCTGTTGTGTTTCCCCCCCAATAATTTGGCTAATACACCAACGCTTAGGCTGGGGGGTCAAATTTTATACCCCTCAGATAGGGTCCGCAACTTAGGAGTCCTCCTGGATCCACAGCTGACTTTTGACCACCAGCTGTCAGCTGTGACCAGGGGGGCATTTGCCCAGGTTCGCCTGGTCCGCCAGTTGCGGCCCTACCTAGATCGGGGGGCCCTCACAACAGTCACTCGAGCCCTTGTGATCTCTAGACTGGAATACTGCAATGGGCTCTACATGGGGTTGCCCCTGAAGTGCATCCGGCGACTACAGCTAGTCCAAAATGCAGCCGCGCGAGTGATAGTGGGCGCACCTCGGTTCGCCCACGTTACACCTGTCCTCCGCGAGCTGCACTGGCTGCCTGTTGGTCTCCGGGTGCGCTTCAGGATAATGATGACCATCTTTAAAGCACTCCATGGTAGTGGATCTAGGTACTTGAGAGACCGCCTTCTGCCGATTACCTCCCTAAATCGACCAATCAGATCGCACAGACTGGGCCTCCTCCGAATTCCATCTGCCAGTCAATGTCGACTGGCGACCACACGGAGGAGAGCCTTTTCTGTTGCTGCCCCGACCCTATGGAACGAGCTCCCCATGGAGATCCGCACCCTCACCACGACCCAGACCTTCCGCGCAGCCCTCAAGATCTGGCTCTCCCAGCAGGCCTGGGGATAGGCTTCCAATTACCCGCCCGAGTGTTTGATTGCTGAATGAAAGCTGTGTTTTATTATTTTTCTTTTGTTCACAAAGTGTTTGTTTTGACCTTGCACTTCCCCTTCCCTGTGGTTGTAAGCCGCCCTGAGTCCCCTCAGGGAAAAGGGCGGCATATAAATCCCAATAAACCTAAACCTAAACCTAAACCTTTCAGCATGACAATGATCCCAAACACACCGCCCAGGCAATGAAGGAGTGGCTTCGTAAGAAGCATTTCAAGGTCCTGGAGTGGCCTAGCCAGTCTCCAGATCTCAACCCCATAGAAAACCTTTGGAGGGAGTTGAAAGTCCGTGTTGCTCAGCGACAGCCCCCTAAACATCACTGCTCTAGAGGAGATCTGCATGGAGGAATGGGCCAACATACCAGCAACAGTGTGCGCCAACTTTGTGAAGACTTACAGAAAACGTTTGACTTCTGTCATTGCCAACAAAGGATATATAACAAAGTATTGAGATGAACTTTTGATATTGACCACCATAATTTGCAAAAAAAAAATTTCCAAATCAGACAATGGGATAGTCTGCGTGTGTTTTCTCATGTTGTCTCTCATAGTTGAGGTCTACCTATGATGTCAATTACAGGCCTCTCTCATCTTTTTAAGTGGGCGAACTTGCACAATTGGTGACTGACTAAATACTTTTTTCCCCAAAATCTTGTTTGGGAACAAGATTTTGAAATCTTGTTCCCGTAACCTTTCACTAAGCAAAATGATGCATCATAGGACAACAATTTTTCAACCAAGATACTTCAAATGTTAACTTTCAGAATGTGTCCAAATTCCTGGACCCCTAACTCCCATGGAAGTGATATTTGGCCAATTTTATAAAACAAATTATGACATGAAAATTATCATAAAACAGTTTATGACATAATATAAAATGTCAGAAAACATTTCCTGTGCAGATGTTTGACAGTGGTATACAGTTCTACGTGGGCTATTTTCAAGGCAGACACATCTCTGAATATATGTATCTTGGAAGGCAGGACATTAGCAGTTCTTTCATTGTTGAAAGCATTGAGGAATCTGATAAGAAAATATCTCTGAAATGATAATCCAAGGAGGTCATTTGTTTAATAAGGGATTAAATGACTGGAAAGCTGAAATGTACTCTGAGCGCTGGTTTGAAGCCTGGCACCTGAGTTGATTTGAATGTATTTATTTATTTTATTAAGCATATTTGTATAGCTGCCCAACTCACACAGTGATTCCTTGTGGCAAACAGCATTTCATTTCATTTCATTTCATTTTATTAGGGTTTATAGGCCGCCCTTTTCCCTGAGGGGACTCAGGGCGGCTTACAATCACCAGGGAGGGGGAGCAAATCAAAATAAACAATATACAAACAAAATAAAGTAATAAAAACACAACTTGCATTCAACATTCAACACTCGGGTGGGGCAAATTAGAGACTTATCCCCAGGCCTGTTGGGAGAGCCAGATCTTGAGGGCTGCGCGGAAGGCCTGGACGGTGGTGAGGGTGCGTATCTCGACGGGGAGATCGTTCCACAGGGTTGGAGCTGCAACAGAAAAGGCTCTCCTCCGTGTAGTCGCCAGTCGACATTGACTGGCGGATGGGATTCGGAGGAGGCCCAGTCTGTGCGATCTTATCGGTCGGAGGGAGGTAATCGGCAGAAGGCGGTCTCTCAAGTACTCAGATCCACTACCATGAAGAAGCATTAAAAATACACAGTTGAAAAATCCACAATTTAAACCCCACCAGTCTATCCCAGGTTGGATATTTAGCTTTTGATTTTGATTTATTATTATTTTGACTATTTTGAAAATCTGATTTGATTTTCTGGCTTCCATATTCAAGGGCAATTGAATATGGCCTAACTCTAGATTCTGTTTTAAAGGGATTTTTATTAGGTTATATTTGGAAGATATTAAAATGCCTGCCCATTTTCCATTTTGGCAGAATGAGATGAAAATAGCAGAGGTAATATTCTTAACATGACAGCTCACTCAGGCTGAAGAGTTTCACTGCAGTATATATTTTTAAATGTTCTTCTTGTGTTTGTTTTAAAACAAAGGTAGCGCAGATGGAAAGGACAGCTCAGCAGCCTCAAGTCTTTGTGGTCATAAGCTTATACAGAGATTGTGCTAAAAGTTTTTTCTTTTCCATTCTAAAAATAAAAATTTTCTGGACTGGCAGATAGGCATGTTTTTTTTTGAGCAGAGTTCATTATCTTGATAAATGGCATTTTGCAAGTTTTTTGCATGTTGTAACTTCCAGGTTCCTTTTACCATCAGGCGTGGGGTATTTTCTTTAGACTTGGCAAGCATACCAATTTTGAGGGATGATGTAGGAAGATCAATAATCTTAGTGTGATACAAATTCCAGGTATAACTTTCTGTCAGTACTCTATGCTAGAGATTACACCAGTGATGGTGAACCTTTTGGCCTTGTCTTGTCAAAAATGCCTAATTTGACTGCTGGTGTGTCATGCACACACACACACACCCAAACAAAAGAGAAACAATTCTTTACACATTCATTTATTTTTTTAAAAAAACACAGTCCAATCATGTGTGTTGATTCACAGTATCTGCTACACACAACTTACCTTCAGGCAGTGTTTATTTTCTCTTGACAGATCCCGCAAGGCTACCCGAGGTAGCTCAGGTCACACAAGCCATTCTTTTTTTTTTATCTTATTTTTTTTTTCAACATTTTTTAAATTATCTTACATACCATTTTAAGTATACATTCACATAATTATTTTTCTTCTTTACATTTATCATTCTTATAAATTTTTATTCCATTTTATAGATTATATACATATACAGTTTGGGTTGCTTTGTTTACCATCCCTTCTTCCTGTTGTAACACCACCTTATTTTCCCTTTCTTTTCTCCCTCCCTCCTCTATTTTCCTCCTTCCTCCTCTCCTTTCCCTTCCTTCTTCCATTACCTTTCTCCTACTCCTACTCTTCCTCTTCCCCTACATACCCTCTCTCCTTCTCTTCTTCTCCCTTCCATCCTCTCCCTTACCTCTTTCTTCTTTCCCCCATCTTCCTTTCATTCTCTCCTCCTCTCCCTCTTTCTTTTCTATTATTATAGGTGTCTCTTTTGGGTCTCAGTTTATGTTTCCTTGGGATGGTATTTCAACAAACCCAAATATTATTGGTATCTTTTCTTGTTCCCTTACCTTCGCTAATCTATCCTAATTATATTTCCTCCCTCTTTGTATCTCTCTAGTATATATATACTTATGTATTTAATCTTTTCTTTTCTGTTTTCCCCTTCTTCCCCCTCCCTTTTTCCATAACAGTGCATCACCTGAGTTCTGTATCTTCTTCCTACTTTCTTTTCTAGTTGCCTTTCTATAGCCAACCATAAAATCTTCACCATATCTTGAAGTACTCCGATTCCTCTTTATCCTTTATTTTCATTGTCAACCTGTTCATCTCTGCATAATCTAGTATCTTTTTTTACTATCTCTTCATCTGTTGGTAGCTTATTTAAATTCCAATTTTGGGCAAATATGATTCTTGCTGCTGTAGTTACATGTATAATCGAATAGATATCCTCTTTCTTAAATTTCTCTGGGATAATACCTAGTAAAAATATCTCTGGTCTAAATTCTATTTCTTGTTGTAACATTTTCTTTAACCATACTCTTATCTTATATTCTTCTTTCTTGACCCTCATCCCTTTTACCTCTTTATTTTGTCGTTTTTACTCTATCCAAAAACTCTAGTGTCAGTATAAATAATAATGGGGATTTTGCTTTGCGGCCCCTGACCCAATGCGGATCCCGGGTAGCTCCCTGGTTTACCGAGGAGCTCCAGGAGATGAAACGCTGGAAAAGACACCAAGAGAGTGATTGGAGGGCCAGCCGGTCCGAATCCGACCGAACACTAGTAAGAATTCATATTAAATCCTACTTAGTGGTGATAAAAGTGGCAAAACAGCAACATTTTTCCGCTCTTATCGCGTCTGCAGATAACTGCCCAGCTGCCCTGTTTAAGGTGACCCGCTCCTTACTTAATCAAGGAACTGGGGAAGACCCCTTGCAGGGTAGGGCTGAGGAATTTGTTCAGTATCTTCAGGATAAAATCGCTCAGATTCAGACAGGCGTGGACTCTGACTGGGTAGATTCGGGCGAGTCAACAGGGATGAGTCTTGTGGAAACTATCTGGGATGAGTTTGACCCTGTGACTCCCGAGGGCATGGACAGGATTATGGGGAGACTCAGTGTTGCCACTTGTGTGCTGGACCCGTGTCCCTCTTGGTTAGTTTCAGCTTCCCAGGAGGTGACACGAGGCTGGCTCCAGGCGATTACCAACGTTGAGAGAGGGGTTCTTTCCCACTGTCCTGGCAGTGGTGAGGCCCCTCCTTAAGAAGCCTTCCCTGGACCAGCCTCTTTAGCCAACTATTGTCCGGTCTCCAACCTTCGCTTTGTAGCGAAGGTTGTTGAGAGCGTGGTAGCACGTCAGCTTCCCCAGTACCTTGATGGAGCTGCCTATCTGGAGTGACTGTGGTTCCTGTCATCCCGATTTGTGCATCTTGTTCCATCTTTGATGATAGGGGGAGAAATTTTAGCCCCCTCAGAGAGGGCCCGCAATCTGGGAGTCCTCCTGGATATGTGGCTTAGTTTAGAAGAACACCTGATGGCCGTGACCAGGGGGCCTTTTACCAGGTTCACCTGGTACACCAATTGTGTCCCTTCCTGGATCAGGATGCCCTGTGCACAGTCACTCACGCCCTCCTTTCTTGCCTGGACTAGTATAACGCTCTCTACATGGGGCTGCCTTTGAAGAGCACCCGGAGGCTTGAGTTGGTCCAGAATGTGGCTGCACGGGTTGTCATGGGTACCTAGGTGCTCCCATGTTACACCCCTTTTAGGCGGCCTGCACTGATTGCCGGTTGTTTTCTGGGTGCGATTCAAGGTGTTAATTATGATCTTTAAAGCGCTCCATGGCTTAGGCCCAGGGTACTTGCAAGACCACCTACTGCCACCAGTAGCTTCTCACCATCCAATATGATCCCACAGAGTTGGCCTCCTCAGGATGCCGTCGGCAGTGTCGGCTGGTGACCCCCAGGGGGAGAGCTTTCTTTGTGGGAGTGCCTTCCCTTTAGAATGAGATGCCCCCGGAGCTTCACATAATTCCCGACCTCTGGTCCTTCCGGCGCACCCTAAAAAGTTGGCTTTTCCAAGCAAGCCAGCCTGGCCTGAATAAAATAAATTATTAATTTTAATTGTTAATTTTAATTTAATTTCTAAATCTCATTGTAAATGTCTGTTGGGTTTTTTGGATATTCTATTTAATCTTTCTTTTAATTTTTGTAATATGTGTTTTTATGTTGTACGCCACCCTGAGTCCTTTGGGAGAAGGGCGGCATATGTCCAATAAACCTAAACCTAATGTATAGTGCTATTCTCTTTTTACTTTGGTCAGCCAGAGTTGTGTATAAATTACCTAGTTTACTTTCCTGGGTTTCTTTCTAATATGTACTTCCTGTAAGCATATAATGTCCAGTTTCAATTTCTCTAATTTGTTGAATATTCTTTTTCTTTTTATCGCCAAGTTTAGTCTGTTTATGTTTATTGAGATTACTTTTATTTCTTCCTCCATATCATTGGTTTAAAGGTTTTAGTTGATCTAGTCGTTCTTAGCTCCCTCTGCTCCTTTATCTCTTTGGCCCTTGCTCCTTCTCTTAACGCTTTCTCTTCCTGTTCTTTTTCCATTTTTCCTTGATCTTTTCCCTTAGCTTCCATTTGGCTCCCTCTTCTCTTACCAGCATTGCTTCCTGTGCTGCTATATGTTTCTCTTGTGTATCTAATCTGTGCCTTTGTTCTTGCCAGTTTACTAAGATCCCTTCTGGAACCAGCTATTTAAAACTCACACCTTTCTTAATCAGACTCAGTGGTATTCCTTTCTTATTTCCCTAACCTTCCTTGGGATTTGCTTCACTGCCACTATCTCTCTGGACTTGTATTTAATTGTGGTACTTCTTGTTGCTTGCAATACTTCATTTTTTAAAGTTTTTTTTAAATAAATCTTACATGTACCTCTCTGGGCAGGTTGTTTCCCACTTGTATGTACTCTAAATGTTTCGTCCATTCCACCTAAAATATATTCCTTACTCATATCTCTGACCTCTGAAAGTATTTCTGCAATCTTCTCTGCTAAATTCTGTCCTTTCTCCTCTTCAGTGTTCTGAAATCTTAGGTAGAATTTGGATCTTTCCATTTCCCAAAATATGGTGGATTCATCTTGCTTTCTATCAATTATTAGTAATCTATGATCCATATCCTCCACTTTTTTCTCTGTTATTTCTATTCTTTCTTCCACCTTCTGCAGTCTCTGTTTGTTTTCCCCCATCATTTCCTTGACTTCCTTCAGTTCATCTTCCACCTTGACCACTTTCTCTTCTACTTTGTTTATTTGCTCCTTCAGATCTGTGTGTATGGTTTACAACATACTTTTTAACTCCAAGGTAGCTTTATCTTGTTGCATTGTTGTGCCTGTTACTTTCTGTGTTGCTGAACTGGTGGTATAACTGTTGCAGGCACATATAATGTTATTTTCTTCATTTTGGAATTTGGTTCTGACATTGTTGTGACTGAGTTATAGTTGAATTTATAATCCAAAGGGTGAATTAATAAATTAATTGTAATCTTGAAGCCGTCCACAGCAACTCAAACATCAGCCTCCAATAAACCAACCCCTGTTCTTGGACCCAGTCTTCAGGTTCTTGCTGGAAAGCAGGGAAACAAGAAAAAAGAGGGTTGGTTAAAAAAAAGAGAAAAGACAAAAAAAAGGCACTCACCCCAACAAAAGAGACACACACCCCTCCACAAAATTAATTCCACAATGGTAATCCACACTTCATTGCAAAAAGAGAAGGGGAAGGGAAGAAAGAGCGAGGTGAGTAAAAAAGGGAAGAAAAGATAAAAAATTTGGGTAAGCAAAAAAGGACCCAAAATAGCCAAGTGGAAAAAAAAAAGAGAAAGAAAAATGAAAAAAAGAGCCTTTAGTATAAATTTTCTGGATTATCTAAGTTCTTCCAATAAAATGGAAAAAAGCAAAAGGAAAAAAAACACGCTGTCAGAAGGATGATGTAGCAAAAAAGTACAACACCCTGTTTACACAGCTGGTCTTAATTTCTTTCTTCCAGAGAGACTTTATCAGTGTTATTAGCAAAAAAGTCAAGGTCAATTCTTCTTAGCCAGCTTCCTTCGTTATTCAAGCAACTTTTATTTACCACTAGATGGCAATGCAGACAATGCAGAAAAGTAATTCATCCTATTTGTCTTTTAAATCTATAGCTCTGAAAGCAGAGAATCTGAAAATGTCCAAATAAAAAGTAAAATGTTGAAATATTCCAATTTGCTTTCTAGCTCTTACACAGTTAAACAATTCTCATTTCTTTTATTCTGTTAATGGCTCCGTCTGTCTGTTCGCTGCTAGTCCGAGGGTGGGAGAGCTTTCTAGCCCCCACTCCCCTCTGTTTCCTGCCGCTCTTTCTTTAAAAAGTTTTTAATCAGAGGTTAAAGTTAATTAGAGGAATGTTGTACTTCAAGCAATCTTATTATCTCACCCAGCCAGTCACTTTCCTGTTTTTCCAGGCTTGTTGCAGCCGGGCACCTCATATTAGGCTGCCTTCTTTGCTTTAGGTCCAGAGGCATTGCAAGCAATTTTGCAGGCGTTTTAGGGGAATTGCGGGTTCCCCTACCACACCCACTTGTGTCCCCCCTCTTCACTGCTCCCCCAGAGCAGCTATGGTTAATTACCACACAGCACAGCAAGGAGTCTGACGATTCTTCGGAGAGCACCCTGGAGAACATATCCTGTTGCTGAGATTCAGGCCACACACCCTTCAAGCCATTCATTCTTGAAGTGGCTTTGAAGAATGCTGTTCCATGCAGTCCTTGAAACTTGCATAACTTTCAGAGACTCCGGAGGCCATGCGAAAGCACATCCCATTCTCGTGCAGCTCCAAAAATCATGCAGGAATGGGTGTGCTTTTGAGAATAGTTGTTTTCAAGTGTTGTTGAAAAGTGGGGCGTCACTCAAAATGTTGTGGCATGTCACAGGTTTACTATCACTGGATTAGACAGAGATGGCCCATCTAACTTTACTATAGCAAGTGGTCAGAGTTGCTGATAGAACAGCTAGCGTGTGATTTCAGAAGCTCTCAAAATTGAGCGACCGCAACAGATGGAAGAGGCAGGCTTTGGAAGTGCAGGCTGGTATATCCAGAAGCAAAACACACAGCCTTTTATTGGACCATTGTAAATAGCCTAGTTGGGTCATCTGAAACATAAAAAAGACTCTGCTAAGTATAAAGAAGGCCCAAGTAGCACTATCATTCAGTGTCAGAGTGACAGGCCTTGGCAGCACAGAAACAGGCTGGTATCAGGAGAAAGGAGCTCTTAAAGTTAAATGGCTGATGTAGTAGAAGAAGCAGCTGCTGGTGGTGGTAGGCTAGCAACTTCTGAAGTAGTCCCAGTTAAGTGATTAAACCAGGTCAAAGATTGGTTTGATAGCAGGCTGATATTATTACAGAACTGTTCAAGTGAAGCAGTTGTACAGTGGAGAGAAGCTTTGGTAGAAATAGGCTGATGGGCATAGGAGGAACTGTAAATGATCCATGCATATGCCTTATTAGATTATTTTAGTAAGTAAAACTCAGCTGGGTGGCAGACCTGTAAAATTTATGGGCTAAAGGCCTTTCTTAACTTAAAGACAATAAATGTTTATTAACATTTCAATTGTTAAATTGTTAACCTAACTGTTCTTAAAAGTAATATACATAGGAGGTTTGTTCTGTTCTTAACTTTGTGCCTATTTACTCAGTATGGAGAACACGCTCCAAGCAAAAAGAACACAGAAAAAAAGTTTGACTCAAAGCTATACTGTTGAAACTTAAGTTCATATTCAGAGGGCAGAAAGAACTGACCAGAAAGAATAACATTGGCACCAAACTGCTTAATTAAAGTTAAATCTTATATCCAAATTAAGAGCGTTGAATAAAGTTGAAGCATGCTTCAGTGCCAATCAGTCTGTACAAAATATTGTCCTACATGTCCAATTAAAAAATAATTGTAAGAGTAATTACTGAACCAGTTTTGGTGCCAATATGTGGTAGGTTTTTGAATATTGATGTCCTTCTGAACACCATCTCAGTAGATGTTCACAAGCAACCATAGTCCTTCGACCTCTGGCTTAGACTGCTTAGTACTCCAAAGGGTTAGAGTAAGGATTTTTACCTAGTACTCCAAAGGGTCTCATTTCCTCACATAGACTATTAATATCCTCCCAACTTCTCCATATCCTCAACAAATTAAGTAGCAATGGAACTTGATTTGGTGCTTTGAATCCCAACCAGTCTTGAAGATAGAGGAATTTATTGCTGATTACTGTGGTCCTTGCCTCTCTTTCCTACTGCTCCTGATGGTTATATTAGCTGAGGAGGATTAGATATCAGGACTGTGTTTATCAAGATAAGCATAACCTTCTAACTCTAGCCCTAGCCAGTTTTGTAATCTTCTGTTTAGATTTTTGCAGAATGTTGAACATGGGGCTCCATTTAAAAATATTCTTGAAATTGTTTAACAGATTAACAGAGTTGGAAGGGGCCTTGTAGATCATCTAGTCCAACACCCACCCACCCACCCAAGCAGGAGGCCCTACACCATTTCTGACAAATGGCAGTCCAATCTCTTTTTGAAAGCCTCCAGTGATGAAGCTCCCACAACTTCTGAAGGCAAGCTGTTCCATTGGTTGATTGCTCTCACTGTCAGAACAGTTCTCTTTGATCAGATTCCATCCATTATTCCTTATATGGCCTTTGGGTGCCTTAGAAAATAACTTGACCCCTTCCTCTCTGTGGCAGCCTCTCAAATGTTGGAACGCTGTTATCATGTCTCCCCTGATCCTTCTCTTCACTAGACTAGGCATGCCCAATTGCTGTAACCATTCTTCATATGTTGTAGTCTCTAGTCCCCCTAATCATCCTGGTTGCTGTTCTCTGCACTTTTTCTAGAGTCTCAACATCTTTTTTATAGTGTGGTGACCAAAACTGGATGCAGTATTCTAGGTATGGTCTTAAGGCTTTATAGAGTGGTATTAGTACCTCACTTGATCTTGATTGTATCCCTCTGTTACTGCATTTTAGGATTGCATTGGCTTTTTTGGCTGCCGCCGCACACTACTAGCTCATATTTAACAGGTTGTCCACTTAGACTCCAAGATCCCTCTCACAGTTAATTGTATTAAACCTGGTTCACTCAGTCTATATGCGTACTTTTGGTTTTTCTTGCCTAAGTGAAAGATTTTACTTTTGTCTACATTAAATTTCATTTTATTAGATAGAGCCCAGGGTTCAAGTCTGTCAAGGTCCATCTGGATCTTGAGTTTATAATCTAGGATGTTAGCTAATCCTGCCATTTTAGTATCATCCTCAAATTTGGTAAGTTCCCCTTCTATTCCCTCATCTAAGTCATTTATGAAGGTATTAAAGAGTACTGGGCCTAAGATGGAGTCTTGTGGTACCCCACTGCTTATTTCCCTCTATGTAGACATAGACCCCTTAAGTATGATTTGTCAGCCAGTTATAAATCCTTCTGGTGGTGATGCTAACTATCTCACTTTTTTCTATCTTACCAAGAAGTAGATTGTGGTCTCCTTTGTTGAATGCCTTGCTGAAGTCTAAGTATATTATGTGTCAGCCTCTGTTTCGCTATTTGCTTTTGGCTGCCATTGAAATGGGGAGGGGGGGCTGGTATTTGGGAAAGGAAGTTTTAAGTACAGGAGAAATGGTAAAAAGGGAGTTTTGTTCTCACCATCTACTGCGCATGCTGGAGATAGTGATTGAGGTGGCCAAGGCATACCAACCTGACGATGCTTTTTGAAGATGGAGCTCACATGACACCTAAGGGATTTGCAGATTGGACTGTGGTATGGGCTTACCAGGGGAAGGGGGTTTGATCACATATTGATATGTATGGTTTCGCGCGCTTTTGCCTCAGATCTTGCTTTGCTTAGCTGCTATCTTTTCATAACCAGTAAAAGTACTCTTAATTCTGCAAAATGGAGTTAAGTGGTTTCTTTCTTGGTTGCTGAGGGAGGCTGGCCTGACATTATGTCTACAGTATTTCACTGGTCTACTAATTTAGTCACATTGTTGAAGAATGAAATAATATTTGTTTGGCATGATTTAACAAACTCATGCTGACTGATAGTTATTACTTTACTTGTTTTCTAGATGTTGTCAGATCTGTTTTTTTATTATCTTTTCCTGTATCTTCTTAGGTATTGATGTTAGGCTGATTGGTCTGTAGTTTCCTGGGTCTCTTTTTCTTCCTTTTTTGAAGATGGGAACCACATCAGCTCTTATCCAGTCCTCTGGTAGTTCCCCAGTGTTCCAGGATTTTTGGAAGATGTGGTACAGTGGTACTGAGATGACATCTTCTACCTCCTTTAGAACTCCGGGATGTAATCCATCAAGTCCTAGGGGTTTGCATTCATCAAGATCAGACAGGTCTCTCCATACTATTATTATTTTTTGCTTATTTTAACTTTTATTTCTAGTCTTTCTTTTACAGTTATGTTTTTGGTAGGTTAGGCTACAGTTTCTTTTTGCGTTTATTGTAGAATACAAATGCAAAATTAACCTGAATAGTTTGCTGGTAATATCTCTCCTGTCCCCGTAGATGAAGATGTTCTGATGAATGTTATTTAAGGAGGAGGTGCTGATGTGGAACTTCCTTACTGGAGCAGTCAGCCTGCAATCACATCAGTCTAATGATCTGGGGTTTTTTTTAGATTCTTTCTTATATTTTTTTCTGGTCCTTTTAAGATTGTAGAACTCATTTCCTACTTTGTTGTAGATCTTTGATATGAGATCTATATAATCTCTCCTGGGATTTTGTTTTATACAGTTAATAGTCTTAGTAAGTGGCCATAATATTTGTGCAAAGAAGATTTATCTTTTAATAGGCACTTCATTTCCTTTTTCATAATTATGAGGGCCCTCATTTCAATTAATCAAAATCACTTTTGATAAATCAAGTATCAAGAAATGAGAATTTTGTTTTAGCCATATTAGCCATTTGTACAATTGTGAAATAGAAATTTAAATAAATAATCAGTAAAGATAGTATTCACTTAGTGACTGCCCTTGACAGTGTATGTTCACAGTTACTGAAGTGCTGAAAAACTAATTCACAATCAATACCAGTATTTATGACCTTTACAACTTCTCTCTTTCCATCACGTGTTTGCCATTCCAGTTGGTTAGTATGCACAGTTGCAGTTACATGATTTTCATTTAGGAACCACTTTGCTTAACAACTGAGTTACTGGCCCCAGTTACAGTCACTAAATGAGAATTATAAGTACTCTAGGGTATCTCTACTCTCTTCTTGCTCCTGCTAGGAAAGAATGTATGAGAGACATAGTACTATGAAAAATCTGTTAGATGGGGGGAAATGATATATGAAATGATATATGAAAGTATATGAATGGAGATCAGTAATGTAACTAGCACTTTAGAGTAAGGAGATATTTTGAGTATAGACTTAGGTTACCGCTGTTCATTCAACAAGAGTTCAAATGGTGCTGAACAAGAGGAAATTATTACTGTTAGTATCCCTGTGGTCACATGATTGTGATCTGGGTGCTCCACCTGCCTCGCAATTGTTGAAGCAAGCTGCAGTCATATGATCACAATTTCTGAAGTTTCCTGCCAGCTATCCACAAACAAATTCAGTGGAGAAACCAGCAGAAAGTCAAAATGAGCAGAGTCACATGAGATCCTCACTTAATTAAGGCAACCAGGACAGAGATGGGTTCCTACCGGTTTGGACCGGTTTGGCTGAGTAGGTAGTAACTCAGCCAGCCACACCCCTTCTGCACATGCACAGAAGCAATTTTTTGTACTTTGCATACACGCTTAGCGCAAAGTGCATCCCTGAGCAAACCAGCAGTAACAGAAGCCGGAGCCCACCCCTGAACCAAGAGTGCCAAAAGTGCCACTGGTACATGACATAGCCATGTGATATCACACTTCACAGTACAATTGCATTGCTTAACAATGGCAGTTTTGGCCCAATTGCTGCCATAAGCCGAAGACTACATGTAATGTGAAATAAAGGATGTGTATAATTGGCTTGGGTGGGAGTAATTTTGATATGCTTAATAGAGATGTATGAACAGGATACAAATATTATAAATGAAGAGGTGTACATGATATTAATTTCCATAAAAAAGATATTTCAAGGTCATGTCCCGTAGTAGACATGTCACAAACCTGGAGCGTGGGAGATGGCTCAGTAACCTCTGTTCGAACTGCATGCTGTTTCGTTGTTTTAAGATCTATCCTTGCATTAGAAATTCATGAGTTTCTCTCCCACATTGTCATGCCTCTTCAACATTTTAAAGATGGCATATTCTTTTAACCCATTAATGCTCACTCCATTTCTTTTCCATGCTAGAATGTAGAGTATTCTTGGTAGCAATAACTCAAAGTAGATATGAGATGTTGAAATCTCCTGAGCTTTCATTGTGTTCTCTGCTTTCAATTTTTTTAGAACTTTTAAGTTTTGATGATCTATCACCTACCTCAGATAATTTATCACATCCCACTACAAATAGGCCAAAGATGCCTGGCAGAAGACTTCCTACTCGCTTCAATGGCAAGAATCCTGTGAGTACATGAACCACTTATATATAAATTACCCATCATAATAATTAAATTAACCCAAAACAGGTCCCTGCACACACTTTGGGGCCCAAGCCCAGCTCAAAGCCAGCAGCATTGGGACCATTCTGATCTCCAAAGGGAGAATATTCTAGAAAGTGAGTGCTATGGTAGAAAAGGCATGTCCTCTAGGCCCAGCAACTGGCATTCCTTAGCCAACAGGTCCCAAAGCATGACCATTCTGCCTGACTGGATTGGACAGGTAGAAACCTTTTGGGCAGAGAAGGATGGGTATTTGGCTTGCACCTGGAAAATAAAAAAAAAATACCAAGAGCGTTTATGGAGATTCTCAGTCATCCAGGTCATGGTTGTCCCAAAGATGCTTTTTCAAGAGACAACTGGACTTTTTGGTTGTTCTTTGAATTTGTTTTGCTTCTCATCCGAGAAGCTTCTTCAGCTCTGACTGGATGGTTGGGAATGATAGGATTTATACTCCTTGCAGACAGCTGGTCATTTGCATTCTTTTAGAGAGTTGTTGAGGCCACCTGGAGGTTTATCTGTGTCATCAGGGTCATCTGAGTGGTGCAAATGGGTGTGGAGCCTTCTTGGAACTGTTAAAAGGACTGCGTTATAAGACTGAAAATAGATAATGTCATATTCTTCCCCCTCTGTTGAGAAAGTGCTGTTCAATTTTGACATAAATGGCATCTTTAACCCCTTTTTCAAACTAATGGTCCTCTCTGTCCAAAATGTGGCCTTTTTGTCTTCAGTGGTCTGTGTCTTCTAAATGCAGATGAACTGTTGAATCTAGTCCTGATTGGTTTTTTCTCTTATGTTCTCCCTTGCATTTATGAAGTGGTTGTTTTGTTTTCCCAGTGGACAGATCTGTCTGGCTAACTGCATTATACTGTATATACCACGTCGCTCAGTGTGTGTGTGTCTGGGTGTTTTATCCTTGGGGTGCACAAGCTTCTTCCTTAGTGTATTCTTGGGTTTGAAGTGAGAACGTATGCTGGAGATTGTGTTGGCTGGAGATCTTCCTGAGCTTTTCCGATACTCTTGCAATGTATGGAATGAATATGTTGCTTTGTTTATTGCTCTGTTCGTTGTCTTCAAAGAAAAACCAGAAAGTCCAGTTGCCTCTTGAAAAAAGCACCTTTGGGACAACCATGACCCGGATGACTGAGAATCTCCATTGACATCTATAAATAAAATGTTCAAAGATCACATAAACAGACAGACAGGAAAATAGTCATTTACGTATGAATTTTGCTTGTGACACTCAAGTCACTTTACAATAAATATCCAAAGCATGTTAAAGTACTCCCACGCGAAAATCCTCCCTCCCCCAATCATTGCATCAAATCAAATCTAGTGAAAAAGAGAACATTATCCACCAAATGCCTGCTGAAATAAGATGGTGTCTTCTGGCTTCCAGGACACGAATGGGTTTGGGACATCACTCACTACATTCCAGGATACAATGCCTAGTAGTTCTCACTTGGGTAAAACTGTAATAGCATAATTTTTTGCAGATTGTGGAGTTCCCTGAAGCAGCAACCCCGATTGATCTCAGATCATGAATCACAAGGTGAAAAAGGTGGTTACTAAAGCATAGCTGGCTGTTTTGTAAAGAAATAGTTGCTAACCAACATCTTGAATTTTATTTAGGAATAAATTAAAATGTACCACATGATTCTATAAATGGGTATATGAAAAAGATTTTAGAGTAAATACACGTCTCAAAAACACTGATTTCTGTTTTATGTTTCCTTTCTTGGTTGAAGCCTACTGAGACTCAAAACCTAGAAAAAAATGTGAAAGTGCATAAGGAGGAAGAAGAAAGTGCCAAATTAAAATTATCTGAGTGTAAAAAGGTATGTTGACATTGTTTGTGTTTATCTGTACTAAGAAGTCAAAATGATTAGAATATCCTAACCATTTAGTAAGATACATTCTTACTGTAATATTTCAATGCAGTAGTTTTCAATCTTCACCACAAACTCCCTTTAAATACCTTTTGTGGCCACGGGCCACCAAGACTTAACTCAAGATTTAAATCGAAGCATTTCTTCAAGCCTTTGCAGAGCCCTTGTGATGACATCACAGTCTGTGGACCACAGATTGACAACCATTGTTCTAGTGCATTGGTACAGATTTAGCTTGAGTAATTATGGGTGGGAGATTATTAAAGTTAGATATTTTTTATGTCAAGCTGATGAAACAAAATAAATAGATACTATTATTGATTAAATAAAATATTATTATCTAGTTCAGTTGTGGGTAACATTGGAACAACAGCTTTTTGATTAGCTTTCCTCAAATTTCACATCTTTATCAAAGATATTTAAAAAACCATACAAATTTTGCTGCTGAATTTTCGGGATATGGTCTCAGGATGCTGGGCAGTATAAATGAGGTATTTGGGTATTCTGAGATTCCCAACCGACAGGTTGCCATATTCCCATCTTCTGATTATAACATATCATTTTTTTAAAATAAAAGAGACCACATGTTTATTCTTTATTCATGCAGCAGATTGCCAAAGAAGCTAAAATAATTTTGGCTTCCTTTGATATAGTCTTTCAATAGTTTTATTAATCATCAAAGTATTAGTCAAGCACCATCAGCTAATATTTTAAGCCATTATTCTATGTAAGAATATAGATTTTGCTAGTTCTTCAATAAATAGCTGTGGTGGCACAGTGGTTAGAATGCAGTATAGCAGGCTGACTGTCCATAGTCAGGAGTTTGATCCTGGCCGGTTCAAGGTTGACTCAGCCTTCCATTCTTCTGAGGTTGGTAAAATGAGGGCCCAGATTGTTGGGGAAAATATGCTGACTCTGTAAACCACCTAGAGAGGGTGGTAAAGCACTGTGGAGTGATATGTAAGTCTAAGTGCTATTGCTGTTGCTTGGTGAATAGATTTGACTGTATTCTTGCCATCCTCATTTAGATCGCTGTTCTTTTGTTTCAGCCATCAAAACTTACTTCAACAGTTCTGACTTCATTACCACGACCGAGTTCTATTGTAATAAATACTGGAGAAACGAAGCTTAGCCAGGAGACAGATGAAGGGGGAAAACATTCTTTAGAAGAACTAAGATCTCAGATCTTTGATCTCCTGTTGGCTATAGAAAGCTTGAAAAAAGAGCACGGGTAAGAGCTTTTCATTTTTTCCACAATGATTTTTTAAAGTGATTTAGGCATCATGAAGTCTTTCTGGTATTGTTGTACTATAGCACCCATTATCACATACACTCGGTCTTGTTGTCTAGGGTTCACAGGAATTCAACAGTTGGTGAACCATGTATTACAGTTCCTACTAAATAGATAGATGATAGGTAGGTAGGTAGGTAGGTAGGTAGGTAGGTAGGTAGGTAGGTAGGTAGATAGATAGATAGATAGATAGATAGATAGATAGATAGATAGATAGATAGATAGATGATAGATAGATAGATAGAAAAAACCTACTATATTTGTCATATTAATTCAATGTTTTTATAAATTTCCAGGATTAGTTTTTAAATGCTTTACAATGTGTTTGTTGATAAAGGGCTAGCTGAAACAACTTTACTTTGTTCATAAGTGAGAACTATGTATAATGAGTACTGCAACAGGAATAGCTGAGATTTTATTTTTGATTGCTGGTGTCATGTTTTATTGGATTATATATGAGTGCATACCAGAATATGATAAGATACTCAGATACTCATATCCTTGCTGGGTGAGGAGATTCTGCACTCAGATAAATATGCTCCTTCTGGTTCATAGAGGAAGTTTAAGGGGGTTGATACTGCTGTCAAGGTAAGCCATTCCTACTCTATTTGGGAGGTGCTTATCCGTTAAATTGAGATCTAACTAGTATATTGCACAAGCAATGTAAGGATGATTTTTCACTGCAATTTTTGTCTGTGCAAATTTTAAAGGAAACAACTGGAAAAACTGAAAGAAGACTTGGAGGAAGAAAAGCAGATGCGAAGTATCCTAGAGGTAAAATATTTAAATAGAAGTCCAACATTTCCCATCACTTTCAATAAAGTAATGCAAATTCTTAACAAGACCATAACAAAACAGCTATAGTAAAGTATACTTTGACTTTTTTAGGCATCTAATTTCAGGGAAAGGATGTATTTATTTATCTATTTATTTATTTTGACAATTTCCCTTCTATTCTCTTGAGATTTTCTGGGGTGATTTTAACCAATGAAATGGAAGCTCTTCTGAAGTACTATGAAAAGTAGCTGGTGATAAAATGCAAACATACAATTGGAGGAACAGCAAACTGCTATATACAGCCCCTGTTTATTGTGGCTATCAAATAATGATTCTTGATATACATGTAGTCCTTCACTTAAGATCCTAAATGAGCTCAAAAATATGGTTGTAAATCATGCCACTCATTAAGCAAGTCATGACCCACCTAATTTACAACATTTTTGCAGCTATTGCAAAGTGAACACAGCAGTTGTTAAGCAACTCATAGTTCTCAATGGCATATTTTGCTAGAAGGCAAAAGCAATCACCAATTTCCAACAAAAAACATAAATTAGGTTCACATGCCTATAGGATGTTGCAAACAACTATAAATGTGTGTTGGTTTCTGGGCACACAGAATGTGATCACATGAATGCAGGGGGGAGCAGATTTTGGAACTTTGAATGCCCGGAGAAGCAGATGTTGGAACTTGAAATGCTTGCTAAGTGACCAGTTGTTAAGCAAAGACTACCTATATTGTAATTGAATTTTGCCATTCAACTGTTCTTTTATTGAAACCTCAAATTCAGACTACTTGGTACATATTTGAATTTTCACTTTCATTGTGGCAAGATTGCAATTTTGGAGAAAATATTTTAAAGAAAAAATTGGTAAAAGACGAGGTAAATGTTAGATATTATTTCCAGCTTTACTATACCAATGACATCCAGTTTTAATTCATGTATTTAATCTCCATTTAATAAACTACTTTTATATATTTGTAGAAAATATAATTAGTGTTTTGTAGACTGTTAGTGATTGATCTTTTCCTGGCTTAGAATTTAAATAGAATTGAGTCTAATTAGTACTTGAATGCAAATTGACATAGAGCTGTCAAGGGTGCAGCTAAACAGAAACTTAAAAACACTTCCACATGTCTAAATAGTCACTTGCAGTTTAATCTTTAGAAAATCAAGATGTTTCAAAGATTCTAGGTAATCCACTCGTAGTTCCTATCAAAACTGCAGTCTTACAAGTTTGCATGAGGACAAATCCTCTCCTGTAAAATCTAGTATTGAAATTGAGGGCAAACTTAATTGTTTATAAAACTGAGATAATCAGACCCACAATTGAAAGCTAAGGGTAGAGAATAAAATGGCTACTTTAGATTTAAAATTTCATCTTTAATTGATATTTATTTCAGGCTAAATGTTTCCCAAAGAACAAATACTACATTGTACCATAGAAGACTGTGGTGTTAACTGAAAATTCTTAGTTGTTCAATTTTTTTTTGTCATTGTCATGCATTTCTAAGATATCCAACTCAAATATTTGGCAGACATTCAACTCAAACAATGGGTGTCTCTGGGCAGCACAGAACAAAAGTAAACAATAAAAAATAGGAGGAAAATGTATTATGTGTGTTTGTCACCCTTTAGTTATTTCTAAAAATAATAAAGGTGAAATAAAATAACCACAAAAACATATGTTAAAAAACAATGCAAAATGGTAACCGTAAAATAATAACTCAGCTAGACCCAAACACTTGGAGGAAAAGCCATGTTTTAACAATTTTTTAAAAGGCAAGTAGAGTTAGTGCCCATAATATATTGGAAGGGATTATTTCGGATCATAGGAGTAGTCACCAAAGAGATGAACTTCCTATGTCCCATAAGAGGACCGTGTTTAAGCGAGGGAACCTGGAGGGCTGATGTTTTGGGGAACAAGCAGTTCCCACAGATGTTCTGATCCTAAGCCAAATATGGTTTGAAAAGTCTTAATCAGCACCTTGAAAGACACCCGGATGCCTGCTGGGAGTCAGTGGAGCTAACACTGGGGTGGCATCCCATGGGCATCATGAGCTCCACCATAACTTTCTGGGCTGCACCATTTGGACTAAATTAAGGCTTCAGGTGGTCTTCAAAGGCATTCTCATTGCAGTTAAGAGATTACTAAAGCATGGGTGACTATAAGCAAGACTTGATACAGGATCAGGCACAACTGGTACACATTATGCAGTTCAGTATACAAGAATTGATAATGCTTTATTCTGTACAAATGTATAATCTCACCCAGTGGCTTCATGTAGGTATTAAAGAGGGGAGGGAGAGAGTAGAGCCATGAGGCACTTTGCAAAATACTCATTAGTAGCAAAGCCTTGAATCACTGAATCCAAACCTTCAGAACCATACATACTGGGATTCGGTTTCTTGAGATTCCTTGAATGAATTTGTTCTTGGTATCCATTTTTGCTTGTTTTCTGATGTGTTTTATTTATTTCGCCCTTTTATGGTATTTATGCCTTTATTACATCAATTGCCCAGAGTTGCTTTATATGAGATGGGCAGCCATCTAAATCTAAATAAATAAGTTACATGGTAGAAGCTGTTGTGGTGTTGCTGCTGCAGGAGACTGTCATGGCAGAGGATAACTTATCCCAGTAATAAATTTCTAGAATATAATAGAATGAAGAGCAATACTAAATTTAAAACACATTTGATGGGTTGTAAATGTGTATGAAATATGAAACATTCTCTATTTGATTAATGTTTATTATTTATATCATTCACAGGTGGAAATAGAAAAGCTCAAGAAAGCTCTTGTAACTACATGAAAGAGCCACATTCCGTTGATCCTTAATGTGCCAGGATTTCAGAATCAGAAATGAAATTGACTTTTTTAAACCTCAAGCCAGCGGATGATAGCATTCCATTAGAAAAAAAAATCTGAGTATAATCTTATTTATATTCTGTGAGCTATGAGGGAAAAAACGGATAGTTTTTTTGTTTGTTTCTTGCCAATATAGGAGAGGCCTTATTTCTTACTGTGCAGTATGGCAGGGTTTGCTTGAGAATACTACTGAATCTGTATAAAAGGGGAGTTCTTAGTATATTTTTATTGAATATACCCTAATTTTAAGAGATCTGTACTATAAATAAGGCAATATAACTTTGCAAATAAACTGTAAAATATATAGTATAGGAGAGAGGCAAATGGTATAGTTTTGTACATTTATTAGTCTTTTCACCATGCTAAAGGGAATATGACGTTAATCATATGCTGTTTTATTGTTCAGGTCTTTTGAGTTTGTTCTCACTATGAAACAGAAGGATCACCTATCTCTAGCACTATGATATTGTAATATTTCCTTAACTGAGAATCCAGAGTACAGTACTGTGGTTCTTGCATTATAGAATTTATAGAAAAGATTATAATTAGGACACATGGACACATAAACACATGAATTGATATAATCCTAAAATACGACATTTTTGCTAATTACTACAGAATGCGACATGTTAAATGTTCTCTTGAGTGTTTCATTTCTTTTTACAAATTATAACTCTAACACTACAATATTACGAGCTTTAAAATGCTTTGCACTAATAATTATTACATTTTAAAAACCTACATATAACAAAATATATAAAGCTACCAGTTTTCTAAATGCAGTCTTAAAATAAGGGTATATCATCTACATAGTTGTTAAAATATTCAGTAAATCAATAGTAAGTTTTTAGATAAACATTTGGCTTATGCTTTAGAATTCAAATTGAATTACTGTTTATTTTTAACAAGGTTTCTTTGAGTCATCTTGTTTAAGTTATTTCTACAGCCTAAAATCCCATTTATTTTCTGTAAAGAAGAAAAACTTCTTCATTGCTCTGTTCAAGCCAAAGATAAAAATATAATTCAGCCCTTTTTTCTTTTAGCATTGCTATCCTAAAAGAGGGGACTGTTTCATGAATGATTTTAGGCTTGACTAAGTGAGTGGAATGATTTGATGCTTATGTCCTGTTTTATATGGCTTTAATATTTTGTCTTATTTGGGTGTGAGCAAACCATGTTGGTATTTTTAACATAAAAAAATCTTAATTCTAATTGCAAACATAAATCATTGGATTAAAATTGGAAATGAAAATATGGGTGTGTAAAGTCATGATGCCTGCTTGCTTACTATACGGATACAGAGCTAATAACATATAACTAATATATCACTTAATGATCATCCTCTGTTGCCAATTTTCCTTAGTAATAGTAATAAATAATGTTCTCACATTATTAATTTTTAGCTCAAAGAGATTCCTTTCATACTAATTTATAAAGAGATTAATAATTCTTGGCTTAGTAGTCAAAATCACAATTTGTGGGTTTATTGGCCTCCTCATTTTGCAGAGAATTCAGAGGTGGGAGGCAGGTTTGGTCTTGAACAGATCATTTGCAAGTAATCCCCTGCAAAACTCAGTTAGGAGAAAGAGCAATAAGCCATCTTCTTCAACAAACATGGTGGATTGACAGAAAAAAAGTTGCCCATCCTCCAAGGTACCTAAAGTACCATCGTATATTGTTGCTGTTTTATCTAAAAAGTAGTTAGAAAAGCTTCCCCCACTTTTCTTTGTCATAGGAAAAACATGTTTTTTTTTATATTTCTGTGAATAGCAGCAGTTACACATTCTAGGTGTCTTTTCAAAATCAAAAATTTGCAGAATAGAAACTTAGAAACCACCTGCCTTTTCTCTCCTAATGTTCATTAAAGTATTATTTTCCCCCCAGTACAAGGTAGCTTTTTGATAGCACCTTCCACCCTGACTTTCTATTTTCTTTAACCTACACAAACACACACACACACACACACACACACACACACAGTGAGAAAGCATGGGGAATTTCAAAACGTGTCTTTGGGTTTACGAAAAAAACAAACCCAGTCAAAGCACCAGCAATGAGAGATAGTTCGTACTTTCTTGGGAACACTCCAGCATAGAGCAAAGCCGTCTTTTCTTTTTTCCCTACCCATCACAGAAGGAAGATTTTTTCCCCCTCTTGCAAGGTTTGTTTTTTTTTAAAGTTGCAAGGCTTTCTTCACCAAAAATTCACTTCTTCCTTCTGGTATCTTCTCCATTTTTCCTAGGATAAGAAAAGGAATGAGTTTCCCCTTCCCTTCATACTTTTGCAGAAGCAGAAATAATAAGTAAAAATTGTGCCTTAAAAAGAAATGCCTTACTTGCACTAGTCAAAACACAGTTCTATTCCTCCTCAAAGCTGTACTGAATTGTTCCACAAGTAGAGGTTTTGGTGCAGTACTGAAACTGGGCAGAGTGGAACAGCACACTCAGTAAGAGGAGATGGATGTATGATCTCTTAATTGTTCAAATTCATCCTAAATTAAACAAAATGGCCTTGAGTGTTGAAATTCGAGAAGGTTTTTTTTTCTGATTTCAGTTCCGTTACACCCTATCATGATTATGCAAACAAGAATTGTTTTTGATTTTTAAAAAGTCATTTATATACTCCTTATTTAGAACCTGAATGTGAAGCAGAATAGGTTACTGTAAAACAGTTTTTTTCTACTTTGAAGCTTATAGCAGATAAATTTAGGACAATCATGGAACTCAGAAGTGTTAATTATTATATTGTCTTCTTTCCTGTAGCAATAAATAACCAAGTGCAATGACTGATATAATAACAAATCCTAGAGATTGCCACTATGAAGGTTTTTTTTTTTTAAGTGATGGCTGTTTTCTCTAATGTCTGTCTTTATGCTCTGTGATGGGAAATGGGACTGGATGCAGACATTCCAAAGAATAAAATTTATTTCAAGCAGGAATCTTTACTGACTTGTTTACAGGTGCTGCAAAATTATGTATGTTATCAAAATGCCACAAATAAAATTATATGCTGTTAATGTGAAATGTATTTTTGTTTAAAAGCATTCAAACACCTTTTATGTCATTCATCTGTATTTGTGTACCGAGAAAAGGACATTTGTGTGATTACAAAACATATAATTCTATTTACATGTGAGAGATGAGAAAAATGAATTTTGTCACCATTGGTTTTCAGTATTTAATGTTTAAGATGTCAATGCAATATAGTGCAATCAATTTTTATTAGGTATAATAAGATAACATTATTTAATGATATCATAGTCTTGAATTCAAAACCAATGAATGGAAATATTAGGGAAATTTGGAAATCCAATTAGTATAAAATTGATGAGGTAAAAGCTGAATGCTTGGATATTCTTACTCATTGTGAAACAAAATAGAAATTAGACAACTGAGAAGGCGGAATTATTTCATTCCAAAATGCTAAATGATCTAGTTAATGACAGCACTTCCTCTCCAGAACCAAGATGCAATCAGTGGCACGGGCCTATGCTCAAAACAGTGCTTGGGTCTTTTTCTTTCTTTAGTGGAATATGTAACATTTTAAGAGAAAACTTTGTTAATTATAATAATTCCTCAATATTAAAGTATATTAACAAAATAGTAAAAGGGTGTCACTGCAAGTAGATTAACTGATATTTCTCTAAATCAGTTTAGCCCAGTGGTTCCCAAAGTGGGCAGTACTGCCC